>NC_057794.1:431304414-431412725 GCF_018294505.1 Triticum aestivum | reverse complement strand
AGGCATTCGCCTTCTTCACAGGCTCTGGGCCTTTTCCAAAAAGGATAATCTTCACAGGCATTCGCCTTCTTCACAGGCTCTGGGCCTTTTCCAAAAAGGATAATCATCACAGGCATTCGCCTTCTTCACAGGCTCTGGGCCTTTTCCAAAAAGGATAATCTTCACAGGCATTCGCCTTCTTCACAGGCTCTGGGCCTTTTTAGGGGTAGAACCTCCGGAGGTGCTGGATGTTCCATGCGTTCTGGACCAGCACCCCCTCCTGAGTCTCCAAGCGCGCGGAGCCAGGCCTGGAAACATGAACAACCTTGAACGGGCCCTCCCACATGGGAGAGAGCTTGTGCAGTCCCTCCCTGGAGAGAACCCGCCTGAGCACGAGGTCGCCTACCTCGAGAGTTCTGGGGCGGATGTTGCGGCAGTGATATCGTCGCAGTGCTTGTTGGTATCTCGCCGCTCGCAGCGCGGCCTCTCGGCGATGTTCCTCCCCCAGCATGAGGTCCATCCCCCGCATGGCGTCCTGCTGCGCCTCGTCGAACGCCAGGACCCGTGTGGAGCGACGTCTGACCTCGTGAGGGAGGACCGCTTTGGCTCCATAGACCAGGAAGAACGGGGTCTCTCCAGTCAGCTTGGTCGCAGTTGTGCGGATGGACCACAACACGGACTGAAGCTCGTCGTACCAACCTCTGCCGCAGGCCTCCAGCTTCTTCTTGAACGTCCTGGTCTTGAGGCCCCTCAGGACCTCTGCGTTGGCTCGCTCGGCCTGGCCGTTGCTTCGGGGGTGCGCCACCGAAGCGTAGCATATCTGCGTTCCAAGGTTAGCACAGTATGTTTTGAAGAGGTTACTGGTGAACTGCGAACCATTGTCTGTGATAATGCGGTTCGGCACCCTGAACCGGCTCACGATGCCCCTGATGAACTTGACCGCGGAACCCGCGGGGATGGTGCAGACGGCCTCTACTTCAGCCCACTTGGTGAACTTGTCCACGGCGACGTAGAGGTAGCGGTAGCCCCCTGGTGCCCGAGGAAACGGGCCCAGGATGTCCAGACCCCAGACTGCGAACGGCCATGAAAGGGGTATAGTCTGCAGGCCTCCTGCCGGCTGATGGATCTGCTTGGAGTGGAACTGGCAGGCCTCACAAGCCTTCACCAGTTTGACGGCGTCAATGAGTGCGGTGGGCCAATAAAACCCACTGCGGAACGCCTTCCCGACGAGGGTCCGTGATGATGAATGATGTCCATAGTCTCCGCCATGTATATCTTCCAGCGGTTCCTTTCCTTGCTCCCTGGAGATGCAGCGCAGGGATATATCGTTTGGTCGCTTCCGGTAGAGCTCTCCGTCCTTGATGCAGTATGTTGTGGCCAGCCGTGCCACACGCTCCGCTTCCTCCTCCTTCTTCGGCAGGGTCCCTTGTGTTAAGTAACTCCGGAGCTCTGTGATCCAGCACCCCTCCTGGGGTTCCATCGTCAGGAGCAGGCGTGCTCCTGAGGCCGGGCCACAAACCGGGGCTCCTGAGGCAGGTGGCTGGGGGAGCTCCTCCCGAGGCTGAACCGTGTTTGACAATGATGGCAGGGCTGAGGGCTTGAAGAGCCGCTCCTCAAAGACGCCAGGCTCCTGAGGTAACCGCCTGGACGCCCGTTTGGCGATGTCGTCGGCCTCCTGATTGGTGCCACGGGGCACATGCTACAACTCCAACCCCCAGAACTGCTTCTCCATCCTGCGGACCTCCGCAAGGTAGGCTTCCATGTGCTCATCTTTCGGCTCGTACACCTTGTTGGAGAAATTGACAAGGAGCTGCGAATCGCCCTTGATGGTGAGGCGTTTCACCCCCAGGGCAGCTGCGGCCTTCAAGCCCGCTATCAGACCTTCATACTCCGTTATGTTGTTGGAGACCTTTTCACCTTGCTGGAAACAGAGCTGTACAGCATAGTAGAGCCTGTCCTGAGTGGGCGATATGAGCACCGCCCCAGCCCCAGCGCCATGCCTGGAGAACGCCCCATCGAAGTACATGACCCAGCCTTCTGGCGCCTCGCTTCCCGGGGAGAGGGACCGATCCTCGTCGGCCTTGAGGCCTGGGGCCTCCGTCCATTCTGCCACAAAATCCGCTAATGCTGCTCCCTTGATGACTCTGGTCGTGCTGAATTCGAGCTGAAACACTTGCAGTTCTATGTTCCACTCAGCGACCCTTCCGGCTGAGTTAGGGCTCCTGAGCACTCTCTCCAAGGGGTATGACGAGACGACCTTGATGCGGTGACCCTGAAAATAGTGCCGCAGCTTGCGTGAGGCCACCAGTAGCGCGAGGAGGAGCTTCTGAGGCATGGGGTACCGCGCCCTCGCGTCCCGCAACACTGTGTTGATGAAGTACACTGGGTGCTCGACGAGGTTGTGTGCGTCAGTGCTGGTGACGCCCCCCGGAGACCATGGCACCTCCTGAGGCGATGGGGCCTCCGGAGGCTGGCCATCTGGGAGAGGGGCCCCTTCCGCCTCCGGTGCACTCCTCTGCGGCGGCTGATCCTCCTTAGCCGCGGTGGCGGTTTCTGTGGGCCTTCCTTGTTCCTGTTTTGCCTTATCCCGGGCTGCTGCTGTGGTTTTGATTCGACGCTCCTCCCTAACCGCCACCAGGGCTGCGCTGGCGGAGTAGGGAGTGGTGGCGAGGTAAATCACCAGGGGCTCTTGAGGGCGCGGAGCCACCATGACCGGAGGGCTGGTCAGGTATCTCGAGATCTTGGAACGCCTTGTCGGCCTCTTCAGTCCATTCAAAGGGCCCCTTTTTCTTCATTAGCTGGAAGAAGGGCAGCGCACGCTCCCCCAACTTGGAGATGAAGCGCCCTAGCACGGTCACGCGCCCAGTGAGCTTCTGCATTTCTCTGAGGGTCTTTGGCGGGCTCATGTCCTCGACCGCCTTGACCTTTTCCGGGTTAGCCTCGATGCCTCGGTGGGACACGAGGAAACCCAAGAGCTTGCCCGAGGGGACTCCGAACACATACTTCTCTGGGTTGAGCCGCAGGTTTACTGCGTTGAGGCTCGCGAAGGTTTCCTCCAGGTCTTGTATCAGGGTCCTGGCCTCCCGAGACTTCACCACTATGTCATCAACGTAAGCCTCGACGTTCTTCCCGAGCTGTGGGCCCAAGGTGACGTGCATCAGCCGCTGAAAGGTCGCCCCTACGTTACGCAGCCCAAATGGCATGCATGTGTAGCAGTACACCCCACACGGGGTTAGGAAGGCTGTCTTTTCGACGTCTTCTACCGCCATCTTGATTTGGTGATACCCAGAGAAGGCATCCAAGAAGCATAGCAGGTTGCATTCTGCGGTGGAATCGACGATCTGGTCGATGCGGGGGAGCGGGAACGGATCTTGCGGGCATGCCTTGTTGAGGTTGGTGAAGTCGACACACATGCGCTCCTTCCTTCCCTTCTTTGGCACAATGACAGGGTTGGCCAACCAATCCGGGTATCGGACCTCGCGAATGACACCAGTGGCTTCTAGCTTGCGGGTCTCTTGGACGATGAAGGCCTGCTTTTCTGTGGACTTCCACCTTGTCTTCTGCTTCACAGGGCGCACATTGGGACACACGTTGAGGTGATGCTCGATTACGCTCCTAGGGATCCCCGCCAACTGGTCAGGCTCCCAAGCGAATACCTTCTTGTTTGCGCGCAGGAACCTGACCAGGGCCTCCTCCTGCTCGGGCTCGAGGTTGGCGCCTATGGTGAAAGTGGCATTGGTGGACCCGTCCTCATTGACGGGTATCTGCTTGGTTTCTGCCTTGTCTTGGGTGAACAACTGTTTCTTCTTGGCGGGTGCAGCCCCCTTGGGCTCGGGGGTCTCCGAGTCGGCGGGCTGTGCCGACGCTGCCGTCTTGAAGGCGAGCTCGAGCACTCGCAGCGCGTCTCCGGTGTCCCCGTGCATGGTGACGACACCGCTGCTCCCGGGCATCTTCATGAGGTTGTACGCCGGGTGCGTCGCGGCCATGAACTGGGCCAGTGCTGGATAGCCGAGGATGGCGTTGTAGGGGAGGCTGATGGGGGCGATGTCGAAGTCGACTAGCTCCGTGCGGAAGTTGTCGTAGGTGTCGAAGGTTACTGGGAGCCGGATCTGTCACAAGGAGCTGGATGACCCGCCCCCAACGCCTGAGAAGGGTCGGCTAGGTTGCAGCCGTTCCAGGGGTATGCAGAGGAGGTTGAAGGCCTCAATCGAGAGCACGCTGAGGCCCGCGCCGCCATCGATGAGAGTTCTAGTGACGACCACCTGGCAGATGGTGGGGGTGCACAGGATGGGGACCGCACCCGAGTAGGCCGAGTTGGAGGGGTGGTTCTCCAAGCTGAAGTTCAGGCCGGCCTTGGGCGCCGCCCGGTCAGGGGGAGCCCCCTGCCGCGTTGAAGCGACGCTGACCCGGCGGATGAACGGCTTGACGTGGTGACTTGTAGGCGGCGCCTGCGAGCTGCCCAGGAGGGCCGCGACGACCGGGGGTATTGGTGTAGCGTGGTGGGCGAGGAAGAGGCTGCGGAGCTCTTCCCAAGAGGCCACGGAGGCTGCCGGCAGGTGGAGCAGCCATGCGCGCGGAGCGCCGGTGAGGGCCATGGGAAGCCAGTTGGCTATGACCCTATCATCACCTCCAGCTTCGAGGATGGCCTCCTCGTACGCCAGCAAGAAGGCTAGCGGATCAGTCACGCCGCTGTAGCGCGGCGTCGTCGTTGGCTTGGACCTATCTGGCCACCGTACCCGTTGCAGGGCTGGGGCCAGGGCTCGGAGCCCCCTGGCTCCCGTGCTGGCGCCGGCGGCCGGAGCGGGCGACGCGCTACTCATCGCGGGGCAGGTCATGGCGGTGGCGGAAGGGAAAACTCTGGTGCACCCCCTACCTGGCGCGCCAAATGTCGGATTTCGGGTTCCGACAGACCCTTGAGGTTCGAACACTGGGGTGCGCGCGGAGACTTCACCTTCTACCTACCTGCACCCCTCTGCCTCGCTAAGATCTTAAGCTATGGAAAGAATAGCACAAGAGACACAGGGTTTATACTGGTTCGGGCCACCGTTGTGGTGTAATACCCTACTTCACTGTGTGGTGTGGTGGATTGCCTCTTAGGCTGATGATGATGAGCAATACAAGGAAGAACAGCCTCGCGAGGGTCTGTTCTTGGCCGGGGGGATGAACTGCTAGGAGGAGTTCAGTCGCCCTCCTCTCTCTCTGTGTGTGTGTGATGCTACTCGATCCGATCCTAGCTAGTTTCTCTCTTGGCTTCTAGATTCTCCCTTCTTGATTGCCCCCCTACCCTGGGGGTGGCTAGTCCTATTTATAGGCAAAGGCCCTGGGCCTCTTCCCAAATATTGAGCGGGAAGGGCGCCAACAATTGGCCATTTTGAAGGGGAACATCTGGTGCACTTATCCTGACTAAAGTTGGTCCTCGCCTGCCAAAGGCTCTGGTGGTGACACTGGCTTGGGCTCCACAATGACTTCCTCCCTGCCGTTGGACTGGTCTTGGTCTCTTTGCACCGAACGGGTGCCTTTACTTGATGCTCTCGCCTGCGCTTGCTCCCTTTGCACCAAAGAGGAAAGGAGGACACTGCGCGGGCTGGCGCCCGCCTGGCGCCCTTGGTCGTCATGGCTTGCGTCACGGGCACCTCGTGAGGTACCCCGCCTTGATCTTTCCGCCTCCTCGCGAGCCAGCCTGATGAGGTCGTGCCTGAGGAAGCTCTGTGTCGCCCGCCCCGCGAGGCTTGGCCCCTCGCGAGGGTCTTGGGTCTATGTTGATGAAGATGGGCCGTGCTGGGCCCCTCCTCGAGCCACGTCGCAGGCTGCAGGCAGGCAAGTCCGGGGACCCCCATTCCCAGAACGCCGACACGCGCGCTACCGGCTTCTTCCGCGACAGCCACCATGCGCGCCTCCTCTGCACGGGCAGAGACGACAATGACATGCTAGTTCCTCCTCGCCGGCGTGCTGGAGCATGCGCTCGTCCTCCTCTTCGTACGCTGCATGCATAGACGCGGCTCCACCAGCTGCTTGCGTGCTTGGGAGCGCGGCGGCATCGCGAGGAGGGACTGCAGACGACGTGAGCGGGCGAGCCTTTGGCTTCATGGCACAGGGATGGCGGCGACACGGCGGTGATGGGCAAGAAATTGTTGGCCGGAGCAGGCGGGCGCCCGCATGCGCAATGGCGGCGGCGGCATACGCAATGGCGGCGGCGGCATATTGATGAGTGCGCGTGTGGGAGCTTACTTTAGTTTTATATATAAGGTTGGTCAAACTTAAAAGAAAACTATACTAGTACATTTAAACATTAGACTTAGGCAGCGCTTTTATTAGTTACTAGCTTATGTTCTTGCCCATTGTGACCAGCCTTAGTACCACGGCCACGATACGGAATCATGTGCAAGCTCGTGAACCGCGGCCGCGCGGTCGATCGAACGGTGCGTCACCGTGTCGCGCTCGAAGGACATCCACTGAACCTTTTTGTGTGTGTGAAAACAATCCTCGAATATTACTCAACTTTTTTTCATGTGAAAGTTCTTGACACTGCAATATTTCCATATATTTGAATTTAGCTCCAGTTCGTGTTTATTTGGATTTTGACGTTTTAGGTGCGTCCTAGTTTTTTAAATACTGATTTTATGTGTGTGACTGAGAGAGGACGTGTGTATGTGTCCATATGTGTGTTGTGGCGGAAGGGCAATGTGGAGACGGTGTGCGTGTGATACAGACATAGAGATGTGTGAATGTGCAAATGATCGTGCATGAGTGAGACATAGACAAATGCCAATACATTGTGTATACATGAGAGAACGGTCTTCTAGTTTACTTGTGTGTGTGTGTGAGAGAGAGAGAGAGGGAGAGAGGGAGAGGGAGAGAGAGAGACAGAGAGAGGAGCATCTGTAACACAACAACCATCTCTCTCGATTCGTCTGTCCCTCGCATGATCGCATGCAACACATGCATCAACGCGCACATTTTGACACCCTCACCCGGCCCCTGCCCACCTCAAGGCCTGCACAATCTCTTCGTGAATACCCATTTCTCTCCTTAGGTTTGTTTTCTCTCAATATCTGACACACACACACACAGAGAGAGAGACACATGCAGCACAAGACACACACACTCCCCCGAGCACACAATTCATCCCCATCCAAGGTTATACGGCGACCACTCTCGCTTGTGCTTCTTTGCACCCCAACATGCACAACACCTCAATCTTCAAAGAAGGCAACGAGCAGATCGTAGATGGCGACCACACCGCGCTAGAGAATGCGTGGTCATTTGGAAGCAGGGTGATGTGACGACGGCTGACTGACTCCTCCCCCCACCCTCTCTCTCTTGCACAAAATTACCAATCCCTCTCTCCCCCGCACAAAATTGTCAATCCCTCAACCCACGAGATCCTTCCCCTCTCGTCCATGCTTTTCCCGCTCTCTCATCAAACATGTTGTCTCTTCTCCTTCCACGTATACAGAATCCAGATGCACACGCATCTCATGTATATTACATGTATGCATCTTTCTCACAGACCTAACTTCTTTCTCTCTCTTTCTCTCTCTATCTCTCTCTGTCTCGTTAGGTTTGTCTCCTACTCTCTCGTCCACATACATACAATCTTTCCCACCCTATCTGCTCCATCTTCAAAAGCTCTCTCTGCACGTTTCATTCACACATTGGGATATGTCAAAATGTTGCTTCTATAATGGCTGATGTAGAGTTATGGTTGTTCTTGTTGCATCCTACAAAGTAATAACTATGAAATGCATTTAGATTCTCATTTGACTAGGATTATGTGAGTTTGAGCATGTTGTGAAGTACTATAGACCTTGTATACATCTTGGGATTCGACAATGATTGTAACTATTGAATTGTATAGACCATTACATTCGAAGTCAATAGCCTAATATATTTATTTCACAATTTCAACAAATGATTAGTTCACTACAAACTAAGAAAACAAATGTGTACTCCCTCCGTTTTTATTTAAGTCCGCGTATTAGCATTGGTCAAAGTCAAGTTTTGTAAACTCTCAGAAAGCTTATAACAAAAAATATTAACATATACAATAACAAATAAATACCATTAGATTCATTATTGAATGTACTTTCACATCATACATATTTTTTATGGTAAATGTTTATATTTTTTTATAAACTTGGTCAAACTTTAGGAAGTTTGACTTCGGTCAAACCTAATATGCAGAGTTTACTACTACTACTCGCTAGTTGCTTAGCCGAATCACTCAAAACGCCACACGGGGAGTCCAGTGTCACAAAATTTTGAGGTTGGTGGGAAAATCTCCCGCGACCCTGATTCGAGCAGTGGGAAGTTACCATCATAGCCTTCAGAACAGGCCTACGGATGACGCTTGGTAGGGGGCTATTTTCGTAACTTCAAGTTCACCCTACCCAGCCAATCCCACCCCGGCACCCAAAGTAGTACACCTGAATACTCCCCAATTTCTATCCCCACCACAAAATAGACTTCTCCACGGCACCGCAGCCTTCGTGCTCCTCCCCTTTATATCAGCGCACTCGTCCACCGTGGCGCATCTGCCTCATCGCCGACCTCGTACGCCGCACTGGAGCCGGTCCACCGTCATCGTCGTACACAAAGCCTCTTCCCCGGCATCATCTTCCACGGTCTCGGATCTACTTCCCGGAAGCCGATGCCAAGCGCAGAAGTACCACCGTCGTGGACAATGAACTGACTCCCGTTGCCGACCATGACTCACAGAGGCCGCCGCGACCATCATTCTCCTCCTCGATTGGTAATGTGTGTATTGAATCACTTAGCAGTACATGTGCAGTTCCAATTTTGTTCATACCTACCCTTCAAATTTCCTGGGTGCTATTGTTCCCATAAAAGTAATTGGTTATAGCCTCCATTGTCCAACAGAATATCAGCTTGTAATTGTGCGTCGCTCTTGTATCGCGCTGTGCTTGGGTAGGTTTTTCATCTGCAACCAGTAGTGTGGCAAATGATGGAAAGGTTTTTAGAACTAGCAAAATGCCCATGCGTTGCACGCATCAAGATGCATTTTTATGAGTAGTTTATCTTGTTGGAGATGCTCTAACATGGCATACGAGTGCTTTAATGTTGCCCACAAGATGCGCGAGTATTACTAGTAGTATATTTTTCTTGCCATGTTGAGATTTTAAAACCACGAGTATGAACATGCAGAGGAGCAATGAAGACCAAACACGGGATATTTGGGGCATCTTCAAGGAGCGTGGCAAGTTAAAGAGGAGCTTCACCGAACCTGTAAAACGAGCTTTGGTAAGTAACACCCTTTCAATTACTTTCATGTAGCCTTGTGTTCTTCGATGTGTATATGTTGTAGTTTCTGTTTCTCTTAAGCGTGGTGTTCTTCGATGTGTAATAAGAAGAGTCTTAATCGTCCTAATGCTTTCATTTTTAGCTTGATGTAGGAAGTGGGTGTTCTCACCTTGTAGTCTGTTTTTATTTACTTTTTCCTTTTGAATTCACTTCTCCGAGTTCTGTTTATCTGGATTCTACTAAATGGATCTAGGTTGCTCTGAGTATTGATCTAAAAAAGAAGTAACTTCATGTCAGGATGCAGTTCGAGGAGGGGAGTAGTGTCAACCTCGAGATCATGTTTCCAAAATGAGGCTGGATTACACACAAGGTGCCAGTTCCCTAATGATGCTGGATTAGACACAAGGTGCAAATTCCCAGATGATGCTGGATTACACACAAGCCAGGTGGAGTCGTCAGCTGTTCGTGTCCTCGTGGCATTAGTAAAGGCTGAAAGAAAGCGTGCAGAAGCCCTTGAGAATGTAGCTGAGTTCCTGAAGAAGTGAAAAGAGCAATCAGATGCTCTCTTCGCCCAAGCCAAAGAAGAGATGGAAGAAGCCAGAAATAAGCTAGCAGAGGCAGAGCAGGCTAGGCGTCTCCTGCTATCTAAAATTGTTGTCAATACAAAATTTCCTTCATAATACCTAGGTTCAAATGTTTATCCAGTCAGCATGCCTGTTGTGATGCCCGTGCATCTACTGATGTGGCACAAAATGTTTTTTTTCGGGTCATGTAATAACAGCAATTACTTTCCAAACAATAACAGACGAAGCATTGGACATGGTATAGTTCACGCGCAAGCCCGACATTCCAAGTTCAACTTCCACATCAAACTCATGTTCACAGATATATGCATATTCATACATAATGTCCACAACCATGATTCACTTCAAAGCCAAAAAAATGTGAGGAGAGTTATAAATAAAGAAAATCCTCTACTAGTTCCTACTACCAGTGCGAGCACAACAAGTCAAGACCATGCGTAAATTAATTATATTTTAGTCATTTTTGTGTTCTAAAATGCCTGCCGGCTCGCGGAAGGACGTGTTGCCGGCACACGCGCGGATTCAATGAAGGCAGGCAGGGCAGTCTTAAGCTGGTGCACGCGGCGAGGAGGCGTGCTCGGCCGGGCCTGCAGCGAGTGCGGCCCTCTTGGCCGGTGCGCCGGTTCAATGCCTGCGCTATGAGAGGTCGCGTCCGTGTCAGAGTAATCACTCCCTCCAGTCCTTTTTTGTTTGGGTATAACAAAATCTCGTTTTCCATTCACATTTTACAAGTAAAGTTCATGGACAAACTTTGACCCAAAGTACGATGGGGACTAGTAAACTAGAATGGAGGTAGTAGTTTTTTTAATCGAAGAAGGGTTTCCCTTCCGATTTTCATTAAAGAAAACCAGCATCTAAATCTAAACCATAGTATTTTTCCCTAGAACTACCAGGTTCAACATCTCGCAACATAAACCCATACAACCTCCATCGCAAAAAAAAACATACAACCATACGCCAAGGAGGTACGTAGTAATATGAATTCCATTTTCGCTCCATACCAATCGTTCTAAAAACTACTTACTACTTATAACGCGCCATTGAAAATCGGAACTCTTAACCCCACTAAAAATGATATTTTAAACGTGGTTACTCGATCTGTGGCAACTGGCGAGCCACCGTGCTCCAAGTCGTTCACCTGTGGTCCCGACCATCAACTCCTACGGATCAAATTATCACGCGAGCTGACTATTCCTACAAAGGTGCTCCACCACGTACCCGGTACCCGTGAATGCAGCAATCGTGCCCCTAGGGTTTTAGGGTTTATTTGTTAATGTCGCCTTTACGTAACACTCATGTGTGCAAGACAGCGAGAGGCCGACTGCGTGTGTGCGCCTCGTCTCTTCGTATATGTACTCCACCGTTTGTCTGGTGTCCAAAAAATTATAATAACTACTAGCAATGTGCCAATGCGTTGCCACACGATCAAAGTAGATTAATACAATGGCGGAGCTACATGCAGACTACGCCTGGGGTTGTGCTATGTCGAGTGATAAACTTCTATGATTTTCTATGCTTTGCATGAAGAAATTACAAAGGAAGTTGTTTCTAGGCCTGGGGCTATAGCCCTAGCTGCCCCAGGCCTGTCTCCGCCACTGGATTAATACATATTCACCGATTTGGTAGAAAAAAAGTCTAGCTTTGAAATACGTATATCACTAAAAATATGTTATGTTTCACTCAAAATATATTCCTTTGGCGGTTTTGATGAGATAAGGGGAATGTTGTTGGTTTCAAGATTCAAGAAGTGGTATATGTATAATTTCTACTCTTACTAGCAAGATGCTCGTGCGTTGCACGGAACATCAGGATCTTGTGGGAGAAAAGGATGAACGAGGGAAGGACTTATCTGCAAATGTGGTGAAGAGTGCGGGTAAATTGCCATATTTTCCTTCCTATCCGTCAGATATAAATTAGACGATCTACATTGCAGGATGGCAGGCCCACCATCATCACCAACTCTATTTTTTATCCCTACTCTCATAATAAGCATTGTCGGTGATGATCGTGTGCTTGCCATCCTGCAATATAGGCCGTCCGATCTATATCTGACGGATAGGAAGGAAACTATGGCAATTTTGCAAAAAGATACCCACACCCCTCTCCACATTTGCAAATAAGGCCTTCCCTCGTTCATCCTTTTCCCCCACAAGATAAACTACTCATACAAATGCATCTTGATGTTCCGTGCAACTCATGGGCATCTTGCTAGTTGTTGCAAAAAGCCCATGTATGTGTGAGAGAGAGGGCGAGTGGAGGAGGACGGAGTGCATGTGTGAAAAAGACACAAGGAGTGTGTGTGCGATAGGTATCAGCTTAAAATGAGGTGATAGTGTGTGTGCACGATCGAGAGGGCGTGTCTCAAGAAGGGAAGAATAATCTACATAGATACAAGGAGCGGGAGAGAGACATGTATGCGATGGTGGAAGCACGAGTGTGCAGGTGTATAAACCTATCTAGAGGCTAGCTAGTCGATAAATGTTTGTGAGAGAAATACGAGTCGGGGTGCGAAAGCGAGAGTTTTGTGTGTGTGAGAGAGAGACGGTAGTCGGGAAGGGGAGTGGAAGCAGGAGTTGTGTGTGTGTGTCTGTGAGAGAGAGAGAGAGGAGATGGTAGTCGGGGTTGTCTGATTGGTAAACAAATGAATAATGTCAGTCTAGGATGGAGACGAAAAGGAGACCGCAACAAATGTTGTGTCTACAGGAGAGATAGAGAGAGTAATTTTAGTGGTATGAATCATATGTAGAGACATATAGGGTGTGTGAGAGAATCCCATAGAGAGAAAGAAAAAGTGAAAGACGAGTGGAGACTGTGTGTTTGGCGGTGAAAAAGAGAGCTTAGGTACCGAGTGATACCAGAGAACAGTAGAGACGTGAGAGATAATGAAAACCATGTAATTTATAATGATAGGGAGAGTGTGCGACACTTCTCAAGGGAGACGTCGAGAGACCATGTTTGTGAGGATAGGAGCAACATGAAGTGAGCGTGCGGGTGAGCTGGAGAAAAGAGAGTGATAGCTACCTGAAGGAGCATGCATGCGAGAGAGATGGGCATGAAAGGAGTGAACAAAAAAGGGATTCAAATATTTGAATTCGAGATGATGATACATGTAATCCATACTCGAACCAAAATTGATCTATCAACATGCATACTCATATGAATTCACGCACATCTATGTTATTTAATATGTAGATATTACTGATCCATACATTTTAGTAGAACATAATTTGGTTAAATTTTTTTGAATTCAACCTTAAGATTTCGAGATCGTTGTATTTGTAAATCATATTATACATATAAAGGAGCAGAATTCTTTGTTGTGCTTTTGAAAGTATATATAAAAAATGATTTATATAGAATGTAATTCCAATTGAAAATGGATCCCGCCCAAAAAAATGGAATACAAACAGGATTCGAATTGAGTTGGCACGGTAAACGTGCACTCTGCAAAATTTGAATGAAGCGGGGAAAGTCGCAGTAACCGCCCGAAACCAAAATCTGCGAGATGGAAATCACTACTGCCTATCCCTGTCACGCAAAGCCTATATGCTGGATTTCTATAGGTTTCGATAGGGGTAGGTTTGTAATTTCACCCAAATGTGACGTAACCGCCTCTCACCCGGATTCATACACGGTGGGTGCCAAAACATAGTGTGTCCTCGGCCGAAATCGACTCCCTCCCCGATTCATATTCATACACGGTGGGCGCCAAAAACAAACTCTCGTCGGCAAATATTCGGTGTATGCGAGATTACCGTCATATCTCCAACCGACTAGTGTTGTTGTGATGTAGTAGAAATTTGAAACGGGGGCTAAGTTTGTAAATTTCCTCGCGTTTGAGACAAGCGCGCCCTGAATACATGGTTCCCCCCTTCCTCTCAACCTCCCTTTTCCCCATTCATACTCCGTGGGCGCCAAAACACCCTCTCCACCCCACCCTCCTCCGTCTGCCGCCGTCCGCCACCCCATCCACCGCCATCCTCCTCCACCATGCCGGAGCTGATACCCCGATGCCGCCGTCCATTACAAGAGATCGACCTCTCTCATCCACGGCTTCGGATCGGGATCCTTGCATCCCGTCCTCTCGCTTCATCCCCGCCGTCGTCCACCTTGCCGGCCCCGCTCCTATGACCGTCTCGTCCACCGCGCCCCGCCGCCACCGTCTACCCTACTAGATCTGCTTCCACGCCGCCGACGGCCATCGCTACCGCAGCACCATCAAATTCTCAGCAGATGCGTACACGGCGCCGCACCAGAGGCGGTACTCTTTCGTATCTGCTCAACTTATTTATCGCAGCAAGAAAATAGATCGCCACTGCTTTACTCTGATTTCATGTCTTGGTTGCGAAGTTGCCTTTGTCCGGTTTGCACCTTCAGATCTGCCATGGCACGCTCAACACCATACTCGCAATGCTTATGGTTTTCCCCTTTTATATTCCACACTAGTTAAATCACAGTAGACTAAATTTCAAAATTGGGCCAGTCGATTTTTTAGAGCTCGCCGGAGTTCGCCGGTGCGATCGAAGGGGCTCGGGTGGGGATGGTGGTTGTGGGGGTGGTGGTGGGGGCTCGTCGAACGAAGAAAACACGACGTGGGTGGGGTCGGGGGTGGGGGTGGCGGAGGAACACATGCGGTGGGGCCGGTGGTTCGGCCGGCAGACCATGCGGTGTTCTGTATGGGAAGCACAGTATGTTCCTTGTGAGGAAGGGGAGCAGGGACATCTGCAGTCAACAGCTGATAGAGCTAGCCTGTACGTGATCGATAGGCTTTCAATTACTAGCGGCAATACAACATCGTAATTTCCAGCCAGTTCCACTTTCCCGATTTATATATCTTGGTTATGGTGTACCCCTGTTATGTACACTATGATCTGCCTAGTTGTTGTGTGCTCTTGTTATCATGGTTTGGCAATAAACTCTCTATACAGTATATTATGAACCTATCATCTGCCAGCTATCCTTACTTCTGGAGCCTATTTTTTGTGTACTTGTGCCAGATTATATAAATGCACGCACCATATTATAGCACACATGAGCTCTCTCATCAGAATCCAGTGATAGCACACAATTGTTTACAGGGGCGCCCCTACATTAGAATATCATCTGCATTACAAAGATAATCTCACAACTATTTATGTTTTCATGGTTCTCAGATATTATACGCAATTATAGTGAATATCAAAATCCATGCATCAGAAGAATATTGTGGAACACTGCAATGACTTACAAAACTGGCAGCAAGGCATTGAGTGCCATTCTGGAAGCAATGAAACTCGTACGCTCCCCACCTATTGATTCTTGTTCAGAATATCATCCTAATGACTATTCTAACCTCGAGGAGTCAAAGGCAAATGGCCTGTCCTGTTCACCCATCAAGGTGTCTGTTCTAATTTGGCAAGGTTTTATTGATTGCGCGTATCTTGCATATGTTGTCTTGCATTTCTTATACTTTGTTGCACCGCCATCTGCTTAGTTTACTCATCATATATGTCGAGATGCCATGCCCATCCATTATCAATACATATTCCATCTGTCATCATACCATGTTTTCCACTCAAATGATGTTCTTGTGCATCAGACATCAAAAAGGAAGAGGGTGATTGCTGAACCTGAAGGAGCACCAGCAAAGTCCTTGAAAAACATGGTGGTGTCGAAGAAATCAGACAACACCCCACTTATATTGGCTGTACAACCAGTGACACAAAACGTAGGACCGACTCCAGCAGACTATACCCATACTTCATTGGCCACACCACTAGCCCCACCACACAGGACCTGCACTCCAGCAAAAGGTATACCGATTTCATTTGCCATAGCACCAGCTGTACCATGGAAAAATCCCACTCCAGCAAAAAGTACAGCAAGTTCACCGGCCGAAGACCTATCCCAACTCCAGAGACGGCCAATTCCTGAAGATTGGAACCCCATTCCACTTATTCCCAGTTTAAAAGACAATGTTTCAATGTTGTTAGGGCCTACGTGCATATATTCCCATCATGGGAAGATTATTGTGAAGACAAACACCATTTTCACATCTTCCTGTCCAACTTACGTGTAAGTGCTATTATTCATGGTTATTATTTTCCTGTTTTCTGCTGATTGAACACATCAATGATTTACATTACACTGTTGTGACTAGGCGAGGGTCAATCTGGAGAGTCATGGCGAGCAAAGCTTGCTTGTGCTTTTCAAGGAAGCATTGCAGCAGTATCGGTGTTACCTGAGGAAATCACACTTTGATGGCAAGTCTATAAACGAATTTTCAGTGAAGTCTCATGTGCTAAATTTAGAAGACATTAAATGGAAAAACCTTGTTATGCACTGGTCTCGTTCCCAGGATGAGGTACAGTCTATGAAATCACATGACAATTTGAACTTCTACTTTTCCGCATGTGCCTTACGGATCTTTTTTGCGGGAAATTTGCTCGAAGAAGAATTCCGGTTTGACAAGAACGACAGGATATCGCAAATATGCTGCCCGCTGCTTTGCTCTTGTTAGTACCTGTTGTCCTGTATCACTGTACTTGCATACATACATGGTTCATTATGTGACAGCAGTATGCATGATAGCTTGCTTATCAATTGTTCGCTCCAAATTATCTGATCTGTATGAATGGTTACATTAGTGTAGAATATATCCAATGCCAATGTTTTTTTAGCTCTGCATTGTTCTTGTAAGTACATGATGTCCTTTATCAGTGTACTTATAATGAAAGGTAGTTGTTCATGTACCATCACTCCACAGCTTATCTTCCTTTGCCCTCCATTTTCTACACATCAGATCTATATTTACTCTTACCATAAGGTTGGTACTGAAGAAGTTTAGCTGTGCATTGCTCTTGGTTGTACCTTTTGCCTGTATTGCTGCACTTACATTTATAGCTACTTGGTTATGTAGCATCACTCTTCATCTTATCTTAAATATTCTCCATTTTTTCGTATATTATCACATCTATATTTACTCTTAACAAAATGTAGAATAAAGGCAATGCTTTTGAAGAAGATTCTGTGGTAAACTTCTTGAATTGCCCCCCCCCCATCAGCATGGACAAGGCCTTTATAGAGCCTGTCTTCACCAATAATGTAAGTTTGTCCATCTCAAGCCTTCAAACTTTGTTGTATATATTTGGTTAGGCATGACTGCAACAGCTGTTTATTTTTGGTGTTTGCATCAAATTGCTTGTTTAAAGTGTATTATATGTAGTTCATAAACAAAAGTTCGTCCTTTCTCAATTTAAGTTTTCAGTTGTACAACCAAGTTCCTTCTTCATACCATGTAAATTAAACTATACAAAGCAAGTGATCTTCTTTTGCACTGCGTGTATGCTTATGTTCTTCATCTGTAATCCAGTGGTGTGGTGAACCTACCCACTACAGGACAATGTCATATTCTGCAATGTCTTAACTATGAAAAATGTCATATTATTCTACTATTATTTAAACCATCTCTTTATTTGCCAATCTGAAATGGTATAAATTGACAGCACACTAACCATTGATACTTATGAGTTCTTGATATGTGATCCAGTGGTGTCGTGAAGCTACCAACTGCTTCACAATGTCATTTCCTGCCATGTCTTGACCTGAATAATACCATATTGTGTTAATGCAAATTTAAATTGTGTCACTTTATTCATTAGTAAGAAATGTGATGAATTGTCAGCACTGATACTTTTATGTGCAAAACCTGTCATCTATCTGCTTGTTTATCTTTCAGAGTGAGGAAGATATAAGTGTTGAACAAGCGCAGTCTCATCATCTTGCTCAGCTGCTTGCGCTGCAGCTCCCCAGCAGGGCTAACCTTTCTTGAAATCTATTGAAGTGTTGTCGGTTTTGTATATTATTTTGTCGGCGTGTTTATTTGCACTAGTGGCGACCATGCCCAGTGTATGTAATCTGCTGTCTGCTTGTGCTTTATTATCATAGTGGCGAACTTTGATGCCCAGTGGATGTAATATGCCATAATTTCTTTATTGTATAGTATAGGTTTTTCTTATTCACGATGTTGTAGTTATTTTACTGTATATATATCCTGTCTTCGCAGTAAACCGGCAAAACCGTAAGATTACGGTACATAATCGGGCCGTCAAGCAATCACGATGTAGGTTGGGCCTGAAACGTGCCGATCAGCTCACGGGCCGGCAGCAGCCCGAAATGAACCCCGACCCATGATTGTGCGAATCAAATCACGGGTGCCGATCAGCTCACGGGCCGGCAGCAGCCCGAAATGAACCCCGGACCATGATTGTGCGAATCAAATCACGGGCTTTTAACAGGCCGAAAAATTGTCTCGGTCCTTATTTGGCCCAATCAGATATCGGCTGCGGGCAGGCCGGATGCAAATCGGGCCGTAGTTAGGCCCAACTATATGACGGGCTTTTAACAGGCTGAAATTAATATAGGGCCGAAATGTTAAACGGGCCCTTAACAGGCCAAAACTAATATCAGGCCGAATTACTAAGTGGGCCTTTAGCAAGTGGGCCCAAAAGCATAGTGTCCAGTTGATGGGCCGAATCTGATATGGGCCATAATTAGGCCCAAAACCTCTTAAAGGGCCGGACCTGATCTGGGGCGTAATTTGGCCCAGAACGTGGTAGGCTTTTAACGGGCTGGATCTCATATGGGCCACTATTAGGCCCGGAGCGTGGCAGGCCATTAATAGACCGGATCAAATATGGGCCGGCATTTGGCCCAAAACATGGTAGCCAGTTAACGGGCCGGCCTACTAGGGTCCTCAAAATCTTGTGGGCCTACAGCTGGGCCGGCCCATTAATGTTGGCGAAATCTCGTGGGCCTTTAGCTGGGCTGGCCCATTATGATCCGCAAGAATTTTGTGGGCCTTTACCTGGGCCGGCCTATTATGGCACACAAAAACTTGTGGGCCTTTACTTGGGCCGGCCCATTATGGCCCGCGAAATCTTGTGGGCCTTTAGCTAGGTCAGCCCATTATGGTCCGCAAAATCTCGTGGGCCTTTAGCTGGGCCGACCCATTATGGTCCATAAAATCTTGTGGGCCTTTAGTTGGGCCGGTCCATTTAAACTTGTTGGGCCGTGCCACGTGTCGACGTATCATAGGCGCCTTCTGACCAGTGAGTGGATGACATCTGTCCCGATGATGAGCCGACACGTGTTTCCTCTAGCCAATGATGATTTTACACGTGGAAAATCCCCATTGGTCGGGGCTGTTGACGGGTTATCGGATCCAAAACTCGACCCGATAGCTTAACAGTGTTCCGTTACAGTGGATGCCACGTGTCGGTCACCCTTGACGAAAGCACTTTTGTGACGCGCGATTTATCATCATGGAAGTGGACACTTCCGTGATGATAATTTTGGTAATGTCATGGAACACTTCTATGACAGCACAAGTATGACTATCTTGATTCTGTCATAAATTTGTCATGGATGTACATGCATGATAAAAAAAGCGACCTACTGTGACAAACACGTATCATCACGGAAGTGTATTTTTTTGTGTTGGTTGGATGGGATCTATCATGTAATCGAGTTAGTTTTGTTAGGGTTTGATCCCTAGTATCCACTATGTTCTAAGATTGATGTTCCTATGACTTTTCTATGCTTAATGCTTGTCAATAGGGCCCGAGTGCCATGATTTCAGATCTGAACCTATTATGTTTTCATCAATATATGAGAGTTCATGATCCTATCTTGCAAGTCTATAGTCACCTATTATGTGTTATGATCCGTTAACCCCGAAGTGACAATAATCGGGATACTTACCGGTGATGACCGTAGTTTGAGGAGTTCATGTATTCACTATGTGTTAATGCTTTGTTCCGGTACTCTATTAAAAGGAGGCCTTAATATCCCTTAGTTTCCGTAAGGACCCCGCTGCCACGGGAGGGTAGGACAAAAGATGTCATGCAAGTTCTTTTTCATAAGCACGTATGACTATATTCGGAATACATGCCTACATTATATCAATGAACTGGAGCAAGTTCTGTGTCACCCTAGGTTATAACTATTACATGATGAACCGCATCCGGCATAATTCTCCATCACTGATCCATTGCCTACGAGCTTTCCATATATTGTTCTTCGCTTATTTATTTTTCCGTTGCTATTGCTATCATCGCTACAAAATACCAAAAACATTACTTTTACTATTGTTACCTTTTGCTACCGTTACCACTACTATCATATTACTTTGCTACTAAACACTTTGTTGCAGATATGAAGTTTCCAGGTGTGGTTGAATTGACAACTCAACTGCTAATACTTGAGAATATTCTTTGGCTCCCCTTGTACCGAATCAATAAATTTGGGTTGAATACTCTACCCTCGAAAACTGTTGCGATCCCCTATACTTGTGGGTTATCAAGACTAATTTCTGGCGCCGTTGCCAGGGAGCATAGCTCTATTCCTTGAGTCATTTGGGATTTATATCTGCTTATCATTATGAAGAACTTGGGAGATCCAAAAACCAAGATTTATCCCTCAACTACGAGGGGAGGTAAGGAACTGCCATCTAGCTCTGCACTTGATTCATCTTCTGTTTTGAGTAAGCTTGCGACACCTAAACCTGCTTCTGCTATTCGTTCTGATATGTCGCATGTTATTGATGATGCCACTTCTGCTATGCATGATACTTATGATGAAACTACTTCTATGCTTGATACTACTGTGCCACTTGGTGAATTTCTTGATGAACAACTTGCTAGGGCTAGAGAGAATGAAAATATTGAATCTAATAATACTGATGAAATTGATGATGAAGACTTGCCTGTTATTCCTGAGGGTTATGTTTTTGATAAATAAGCTTCTTTAGCTATTTTATCTTGCAAAGATAGATATGAACTCAAGAGGTTATTAGCTAAATGGAATAAGCAATCTCTAAATGCTAGAATGAAACCTGACCCTGCTTTTGCTACTTCACCTATCTGTGTTACTGATAAGGATTATGAATTCTTTGTTGATCCTGATATAATTACTTTAGTTGAATCTGATCCTTTTCATGGCTATGAATCTGAAACTGTTGTGGCACATCTTACTAAATTAAATGATATAGCTACCCTGTTCACTAAAGATGAGAGAACTCACTACTTTTATATCCTTAAAATATTTCCGTTCTCATTAAGGGGTGATGCTAAGATATGGTTTAATTCTCTTGATCCTGGTTGTGTGCGTAGTCCCCAGGATATGATTTATTACTTCTCTGCTAAATATTTCCCTGCTCATAAGAAACAAGTTGCTTTAAGGGATATATATAATTTTGTGCAAATTGAAGAAGAGAGTCTCCCACAAGCTTGGGGGAGGCTTCTCCGATTACTTAATGCTTTGCCTGATCATCCTCTTAAGAAAAATGAAATACTTGATATCTTTTATAATGGACTAACCGATGCCTCTAGAGATTACCTGGATAGTTGTGTTGGTTCTGTTTTCAGGGAAAGAACACTGGATGAAGCTGAAATTTTATTGAATAATATGTTGACAAATGAAAATAATTGGACACCTCCGGAGCCAATTCTTGAGCCTATTCCTAAACCAACTCCGAAGAAGAGAGGTATTCTATTTCTCGGTCCTGAAGATATGCAAGAGGCAAAGAAATCTATGAAAGAAAAAGGTATTAAAGATGAAGATGTTAAGAATTTACCTCCTATTGAAGAAATACACGGTCTTAATTTACCGCCTGTTGAAGAAACATATGATCTTAATCCATTACCTATTGAAGAAACTCATGGTCTTGATAACCCGACACATGTAGTAAAGGTAAGTTCTCTCTATAGATATGATAAAGCTGAAATCCCATTTACTAAGTTTGCTAGCCCATGCTTAGATGAGTTTGATAAATTTATGGCTAAGCAAGAAGATTTTAATGCCTATTTTGGTAGAAAATTGAAATACAATTCAAATATGCTTGAACACTTGGGTGATTATATGGCTAATGTCAAAGGTGAACTTAAACTTATTAGTAAACATGCTTCTATGGTTACCACTCAAGTAGAACAAGTACTTAAAGCTCAAAATGATTTGCTCAATGAATTGAATAGTAAGAATAATGATAATGCTGTTAGAGTGGCTACTAGAACTGGTAGAATGACTCAGGAACCTTTGTATCCTGAAGGCCACCCTAAGAGAATTGAGCAAGATTCTCAGAGAGATAATATAGATGCACCTAGTCCTTCTAAAAGGAAGAAAAAGAAAAATGATAGGACTTTGCATGCTTCTAGTAAACCTATTATTGAACCACCTAAGAATCCAAATGATATTTCTATTTCTGATGCTGAAACACAATCTGGTAATGAACCTGAAACTAGTGATAATATTAACGATAATGTTCATGATGATGCTCAACCTAGTAATGATAATGATATAGAAATTGAACCTGTTGTTGATCTTGATAACCCACAATCAAAGAATCAACGTTATGATAAGAAAGACTTTGTTGCTAGGAAACACAGTAAAGAAAGAGAACCATGGATTCAGAAACCCATGCATTTTCCTCCCAAACCATCCAAGAAAAAGGATGATGAGGATTTTGAGCGCTTTGCTGAAATGATTAGACCTATCTTTTTGCGTATGCGATTAACTGATATGCTCAAAATGAATCCTTATGCTAAGTATATGAAAGAAATTGTTACTAATAAAAGAAAGATACCGGAAGCTAAAATTTCCACCATGCTTGCTAATTATACTTTTAAGGGTGGAATACCAAAGAAACTTGGAGATCCAGGAGTACCCACTATACCATGCTCCATTAAAGGAAACTATGTTAAAACTGCTTTATGTGATCTTGGAGCCGGTGTTAGTGTTATGCCTCTCTCTTTATATCGTAGACTTGATTTGAATAAGTTGACACCTACTGAAATATCTTTGCAAATGGCTGATAAATCAACTACTATACCTGTCGGTATTTGTGAGGATGTGCCTGTTGTAGTTGCAAACGTTACTATTTTAACGGACTTTGTTATTCTTGATATTCCCGAGGACGGTAGTATGTCTATTATTCTTGGAAGACTTTTCTTGAACACTGCAGGGGCTGTTATTGATTGCACTAAAGGCAATGTCACTTTTCATGTTGATGGTAATGAGCATACGGTACATTTTCCAAGGAAACAACCTCAAGTTCATAGCATCAACTCTATTGGAAAAATTCCATCGATTATACTTGGAGGTTTTGAATTTCCTCTCCCTACTGTCAAGAAGAAATATGATATTCTTATTATTGGGGATGTGCATATCCCCGTTGAGGTAACATAGTGTTATTCGAAATTTCTCCGGTTCCATGTTATTCGGAATGAGTTTGTTAACAAGACCTGATCAACCTTGTTAGTGGATTCCTTTTGATGAGCATGAGATGGATGAAACTAGAAGGCACAACCATCTGTACCCTCCTTTTACTTTCTGTTAATTCTATTAAATAAAATAAAAATAGTGTTTTCTGTCTATTATCTAATTATCCGTGCAATATAAAAATACCCCAAACATAAAAGTTCTCCAAATGCCCTGAAATTTAAATATGATTTTTTCCAAAATATTTGAGAATATTTGGCACTGAGAACACAGCAGGGGGGTCGCCCACCTGCCCACGAGGGTGGAGGGCATGCCCTACCCCCTGGGCACGCCCCCTGCCTCGTGGGCCAACGGTGGCCCTCCTCCTCTTATCCTTTCACCCACAACTTCTTCTTCCTCCCAGAAACACGAATATCCAGCTCAAACACGAGTTCTAGCTCATCTTGCTGCCATTTTCGATCTCCTTGCTCAAAGCACCTCTCACAAAACTGCTTGGGGAGATTGTTCCTTGGTATGTGACTCCTCCATTGGTCCAATTAGTTTTTGTTCTAGTGCTTTATTCATTGCAAATTTTTGCTGCTTAGGTGACCCTGTTCTTGAGCTTGCATGTCAAATTTATATGGTTAAGAGTAGTTTTGATGCATGATATAGGCCCTAGGCACTTGTAGGAGTAGTTGCTATCAATATTATTGAGTTTGGTTTACTTTTATTTTGAAGTTACTAAAAATTTCAGAATTTTTTAGAAAATGATGAAGAGACTTTTGAGGGGCTCATCGAGCCCAAACTCAAAGGAAAAGGTACCAAAGCCCAAGTATAATCTGCCTCGCACCGCGGAGGTTCGGTCGTGTGAATGGCCTTCCGATGAGTTCTTAAGAGCAGCCGGGATTTATGATGATTTTTATGAATTGGCTAAGAATGCAGGCCTCACCGCTTTCCTCCATGACCAACGCGATCAGTATCTCTTACTCACAAATATCTTTGTGCAAAACTTTCATTTCCATTCTAGGAGCTCACCACCTACAGTGGAGTTTTATTTATATGATGAGCATAAGGAGATGTCACTTTATGATTTTTGTCGGGTTTGTTTGGTCCCTTTCATGGGCAAGACAGAGGAACCACATCGCGAGGATGTGGATGGGTTTATTGATACTATCACTGTAGGGGAAACAAGGAAGGTTTCCGATGCACGAATCACTAGCATACATTTTCCTGTTTTACGCTATTTTGCATTATTTGCTAGTCGTTGTTTAATTGGTCACGGAAACTGTGGAAACCTTAGTGTCCCTGATATTATTATTTTCCTCCATGGTTTATTCAGTGATAACTCTGTTAGTATGGGCGGCATTATTGCTAAACGGTTAAGTCTGAACCATACAAAGGGCCCCATCTTTGGAGGCATCTATGCTTCACGCCTAGCTGCACATTTTGACATACCTATTAGGCATTATGAGAAGGAAGAAAAAGTGCTGCCTCGTGTTTATTTAGATTATAAGAGTATGGTGGCACATGATTTTATTGTTAAGAATAGGGAAGGAGAGCTTAAATACAAATTGTTCTTTGATAAACATCATCCTGAGACTATTACCCTGCCTGCTCCTTCTTTGTTTGATTTATCTGTAGGCCAGTACCTTGTTCCGTTAGAGGCTATTCACGCCTACCGGAACCCTGCACCAGCCATGGAGCCAGAGCTGGAACCACAAGTTGATCCTTCATGACAGTCTAATTACCAGTGGGATTCGGAGATGATTGCCAACCAGTGGCAATCAGAGTCTTCTTCTTCTTTGCAATACGACCCCAACTATTACTATGGAGATCATCCAGGCCAACCGTGGCCATAGACCAACTTAGACCAAAAGCCTAAGCTTGGGGGAGTACGTATTTCCCACCGACATTACATTTATGTTCACACACTCATTGCTAGATGTCGGTGCTCATACTTTTTCATTGTATCATCCATGCTAGTTTACTTTCCTTTTTATGCTTTCTTCTTGTGTGTTTAATAAACCTTAAGAAAAACCAAAAAAAATATTTGTAGCTTTTAATTAGTTTACTTTCCATGCTTGTAGTAGTAATTCAAAAGAAAACCCAAAAAGATTTCATGTTCTTCTTTTGCTTGTTGGGAGCTTTCCCGTGTAAATAGTTTTATTTCTTTTCTTTTCTTTGGGGGTCGATAGGAGAAGACCATAATTAAATTGTTGAAGTGGCTCTTATTTGCATTATTGTTGATCTGACAAAAGAGCCCATATTGCCTTGTCTTCTCTTGTTTATTGAATGCTTGCAAATTCCAGCTTAGTCCAATGCGCGTGCACTATTATTATTATTCACATCATTCGGTCGCGCAAGTGAAAGGCAATTATGACGATATATGATGGACTAACTAAGATGAGAAAAGCTGGTATGAACTCGACCTCTTTTGTTTTTGTAAATATGATTAGTTCATCGTTCCTGATTCAGCCTATTATGAATAAACATGTTTGCAATGACAACTGGAGATCATAGTTTCTTGTGCCATGCTTGATTAGCTATGAGTTATAATGGTTTACCTTGCATGCCAACATGCTATTGAAATGGTTATGATGTGGTATGATAGGGTGGTATCCTCCTCTGAATGATTTAAGTGACTTGACTTGGCACATGTTCACGCATGTAGTTGAAACAAAATCAACATAGCCTTCACGATATTTATGTTCATGGTGGATTATATCCTACTCATGCTTCCATTTGGTGTTGATTAATTTTAATGCATGTTCATGACTGTTGTCGCTCTCTAGCTGGTCGCTTCCTAGTCTTTTGCTAGCCTTCACCTATACTAAGCGGGAATACTGCTTGTGCATCCAACTCCATAAACCCCAAAGTTATTCCATATGAGTCCACCATACCAACCTATATACGGTATCTACCTGCCGTTCCAAGTAAATTTGTATGTGCCAAACTCTAAACCTTCAAATAAATATCCTGTTTTGTATGCTCGAATAGCTCATGTACCAAACTAGGGTTGTTCGTATCTTCCATGTTAGGCGGGTTATTCTCAAGAGGAGTGGACTCCGCTCCTGACTCATGATAAAGTGGTTGGTCACTGGGATGCCCAGTCCCATGCTTTATGCAAACTAAATCAAAATAATTGCAAACAAAACTCCCCCTGGGACTCTTGTTAGTTGGAGGCACTCGTTGTTTCGAGCAAGCCATGGATTGATGCTTGTTGGTGGAAGGGGGAGTATAAACTTTACCATTCCGTTTGGGAACCGCCTATAATGTGTGTAGCATGGAAGATATCGCCATCTCTTGGTTGTTATGTTGACAATGAAAGTATACCGCTCAAAATATTATTCATCTCTATTTCAAAACCGAGCTCTGGCACCTCTACAAATCCCTGCTTCCCTCTGCGAAGGGCCTATCTATTTACTTTTATGCTGAGTCATCATCCTCTTATTAAAAAGCACCAGTTGGAGAGCACCGCAGTCATTTGCATTCATTATTGTTAGTTTACATTGGGTATGACTTGACTGGATCTCTTTTACCATGAATTACAATGTCTAGTCAGTCCTTGATCTTTAAAGGTGCTCTGCATTTATGTTTTGTGGTCTCAGAAAGGGCTAGCGAGATACCATCTTGTTATATCATATTACGATTGTTTTGAGAAAGTGTTGTCATCCGAGATTTATTATTATTGCTCGCTAGTTGATTATGCCATTGATATGAGTAAACTTGAGACCTAACCGTTATTGTGAATGTGGTTAGTTATAATCTTTGCTAAAAACTTGAATGTTGGCTTTACATATTTACAACAACAAGAGCAAACAGAGTTTGTAAAAGTTTTTCTTTATCACTTTCAGTTTGTCAATTGAATTGCTTGAGGACAAGCAAAGGTTTAAGCTTGGGGGAGTTGATACGTCTCTGTCGTATCTACTTTTCCAAACACTTTTGCCCTTGTTTTGGACTCTAACTTGCATGATTTGAATGGAACTAACCCGGACTGGCGCTGTTTTCAGCAGAATTACCATGGAGTTATTTATGTGCAGAAACAAAAGTTCTCGGAATGACCTGAAACTTCACGGAGCAACTTTTTGGAAAATATAAAAAATACCTGCAAAAGATGAAGGCCAGGGGGGCCACCACCTGTCCACGAGGGTGGGGGCGCGCCTGCCCCCTAGGGCGCGCCCCCTACCTCGTGGGCCCCTTGGAGCTCCTCCGACTCCAACTCCAACTCTATATATTTGGTTTCGGGGAGAAAAAATTCAGAGAGAAGGATTCATCGCGTTTTACGATATGAAGCCGCCGCCAAGCCTTAAAACCTCTCGGGAGGGCTGATCTGGAGTCCGTTTGGGGCTCCAAAGAGGGGAATCCGTCGCCATCGTCATCATCAACCATCCTCCATCACCAATTTCATGATGCTCACCGTCGTGCGTGAGTAATTCCATCGTAGGCTTGCTGGACGGTGATGGGTTGGATGGGATCTATCATGTAATCGAGTTAGTTTTTATAGGGTTTGATCCCTAGTATCCACTATGTTCTGAGATTGATGTTGCTATGACTTTGCTATGCTTAATGCTTGTCACTAGGTCGCGAGTGCCATGATTTCAGATCTGAACCTATTACGTTTTCATCAATGTATGAGAGTTCTTGATCCTATCTTGCAAGTCTATAGTCACCTATTATGTGTTATGATCCGTTAACCCCGAAGAGACAATAATCGGGATACTTACCGATGATTATCGTAGTTTGAGGAGTTCATGTATTCACTATGTGTTAATGCTTTGTTCCAGTACTCTATTAAAAGGAGGCCTTAATATCCATTAGTTTCCGTAAGGACCCCACTGCCACGGGAGGGTAGGACAAAAGATGCCATGCAAGTTCTTTTCCATAAGCACGTATGACTATATTCGGAATACATGCCTACATTATATCAATGAACTGGAGCTAGTTCTGTGTCACCCTAGGTTATGACTATTACATGATGAACCGCATCCAGCATAATTCTCCATCACTGATCCATTGCCTACGAGCTTTCCATATATTGCTCTTCGCTTATTTACTTTTCCGTTGCTATTGCTATCATAACTACAAAATACCAAAAACATTACTATTACCACTGTTACCTTTTGCTACCGTTACCACTACTATCATATTACTTTGCTACTAAACACTTTGCTGCAGATATTAAGTTTCCAGGTGTGGTTGAATTGACAACTTAGCTTCTAATACTTGAGAATATTCTTTGGCTCCCCTTGTGTCGAATCAATAAATTTGGGTTGAATACTCTACCCTCGAAAACTGTTGCGATCCCCTATACTTGTTGGTTATCAGGGAGGCGAGTGGAGGTGAAAGCGGCAAGTGGCACTCTGACGACAAAGTGGACGAGGATAGCGATGACCCGAGTGAAGAAGAAGAAGAAGAGGTCGACTCTCCTACTAGTGGGAAAAACGATCCAAGCTTTCTCACGATCCCGCAAGTTCCCGCGACAAAGCGACCATGCAAACTAGGCAGTCATCGAAGCACCCTCGAACGTCTTCTCCAGCGCCGACTAAAAAAGCGTCGAAGCAACCGAAAGCTACGCTGTCCAAACCGCCAAAGGCCTTGCCGAAGATCAAAGTGGTCATCCCCATTACTTCCGGGTATTAGTTGGACTTGATTTCTTGTTTTAGTATGAGTCTGGATTTGAGTCGACTTATTTCGCCAAACATGACCGACTGAATTCTGAAATTTGTAGTGCTACTACTTCTGGGACTTCCACCCGCTAGTATGAAGATGAGGACATGGAAGATGCGGTCACCTCCAACCCGGGTACAATTCTCGTGATCTTGTTCTCAATTGTATAGTTGGTTGAATTCTGGTGACTCATTTAGGGTCAACTGATTTCTTTGCAGCCCCTCCCAATGTCATCGAGCTTCCGGATGATGAAGAGGACGTGCCGCTGAGGCCCAGGAAGAAGAAGGCAACAACTAGCAAGACATCCCAGTCGGAGCCGATGACGGAGCGAGCATTCAATGGCCCGAAGATGTGAGTAAGGTTTCTGTAACCTTTGCTGACCCAGTGTCGAGTGTGCGCCCCGCATCGTCGACTGCTCCAGAGCTTCCTTCAACCATCCAACCTCATGCCTCGGATCTCCAAGCCGCTACGTCTGGACCGTCCGTCCCCTTCTTTGCTACCTATCATGTTTCAAAAAGCCAGTCGGACGCCGCTGCGGAGGCTATTCGTCAGGATGGCATAATGATGGAGCGGGTGAAGGCGGTGCACGAAAGCAGTCAGGCTACTTATGATGCCAGCGCGGCTCTTCGAGCCAATGTCCAGGTAAATCAACTTCCGACTGAATTTGTTCTTTTAGGATATGTTATCCGAATGTTTTCCTTCGCGCAATATTTCATTGTCTTGCACTTCGAGATTGTACACCCACTGGGTGCAGCCGAGTGGAATCCTAACCAGTGGGGGCACGCTTAGTGCACCCACTGGGTGTAGTCCCTGAGACCGCAGTCGACTGCTGGCAGTCGGTTGGGGTCTAAGTAGTCTTGAAGTTTTATTCATTCGGAAATAAATAATCTTTGATCTTGTCGATTGATATCTCTTTTTCTCACTATAGAAATCTTATACGCTTATCTCCAAGTTCGCCGAGTTTGAGGAAAACAAAGGCAACTCAACCTTGACCTGGAGTTGGCTCATCAGAACTTGAAGAAGGCTCAAGATGAAGTCGCTGGTACGGAGGGTAACAGCCTGTCGACTGCTTATCTTGACCATCCCTCAAGTTATCTCTTCATTCTTCTGTTTGATCTAAATGTGTATTTTGCAGAGAAAATGAGGTTGGCCCTGGAGAAGAAGGATCTGGACCTTGCAGCTGCGCAAAAGGAGGCTCAGGAGAAGACTGCCCTTGCTGACCAGAAACTGGCTTCGGTCGGAGCACTGGAGGAAGAAATCAACAAGCTGAAGTCATCTCTCACTGAATCCAATCGAGAGGCGACTCGTCTGAAAAAAGATAAACTGGCTTTGATCGACCAGCTGGAGAGCATGACTCATAGGAGGAACGATTTGGAGGCTTATCTGAAAGCTCTTGCCAAGAAACTATTTCTTATGCTCGAAGGTACCTCTTTTTTACTCGACTGTTTTACTGTGTGCAAGTTGGACCCGACCAGTCGACTCATTAACTCTTTGACTCTACAGGCCAAAACTTTGAAGAGGAGACTAGACGGGTCGAGACAGGCTTGGACCCTATCCTTTCTCCAGTCGGTGACGAGGCTGCCATGAATGTGCTTCACTGGAATCTCGCGTCGCCAGTGTTACAAGTTTTCTTGCCCGTCTGAAGGTTGCAGTTTCACGCATCGACTCATCGCTCTGGCCAAGGGAAACGCTTCAGAATGATCTCGAGTCTCTGATGGCTCGACTCAACGAGATCCCTGGTCGAGTGCAGGAATGGAAGAAGTCATCTGCCTGATGTGGCGCTGACATGGCTCTGTCACTGGTCAGAGTCCACTGTCGAGAAGCTCGAGAGGAGAAGTTGGCGGCGATCAAGGTTGCTAACACAAAAAGGCATGACTTCCAGTCCTTCATGTAGACTTTTATTGCTGCTGCCACTCGGATCGCGGATGGGATTGATTTGGATGAGTTCATCGAGCCTGCAAGTCCTCCTCCTGCCGAGTGAACAAACTTGATACTTAAACTTGCTTTAAATTTGTCTTGGAATGCCGAGTGGTTTTTGTAACCGTTAAACTCCTTTGGGCCTGACGCCCGAATACTTTTATCTTCGTTCTGAAACTCTTGAGATTTTATCTGATCTTGGTTTATCTTCTGCATCTGCTTGCGTTTTCCTTCAAATGGAACTTAATCTTCACTCGGAATATTTTTTGAGATGCAACTCTGAGGGAGATATCTCAGTCGACCTGCACCTCGTCGTCCATCCGGATAGGGATGGAACGGACATTGTACTTGTGGCGCAGCTCCGTGGAGGGAATGCAGTCGACCTGCACCTCGTCGTCCTTGCGGATAGGGATGGAGCGAACATTGTACTTGTGGTGCAGCTCCGTGGAGAGGATTGCAGTCGACCTGCACCTCATCGTCCTTGCGGATAGGGATGGTTTTTTAACTTAGGCGAGTACTAGACTGCAGCTAAGCCCCCGGGCATGAGGTTTCCTCATCACTCGGTAGAATTTTTGAAACTTAGGCAAGCACTAGGCTGCAGCTAAGCCCCCGAGTGTGAGGTTTGCTCATCACTCGGTAGGATTTTTGAAACTTAGGCGAGCACTGGGCTGCAGCTAAGCCCCCGAGTGTGAGGTTTGCTCATCGCTCAGTAGGATTTTTGAAACTTAGGCGAGCATTGGGATGCAGCTAAGCCCTTCAGTGTGAGGTTTGCTCATCCTCGGTAGGATTTTTGAAACTTAGGCGAGCATTGGGCTGCAGCTAAGCCCCTGAGCATGAGGTTTGCTCATCACTCGGTAGGATTTTTGAAACTTAGGAGAGCACTGGGCTGCAACTAAGCCCCCGAGCATGAGGTTTGCTCATCGCTCGGTAGGATTTTTGAAACTTAGGCGAGCATTGGGCTGCAGCTAAGCCCCCGAGTGTGAGGTTTGCTCATCACTCGGTAGGATTTTTAAAACTTAGGCGAGCACTGGGCTGCAGCTAAGCCCCCGAGTGTGAGGTTTGCTCATCACTCGGTAGGATTTTTGAAACTTAGGCGAGCACTGGGCTGCAGCTAAGCCCCGACTGTGATATTTGCTCATCACTCGGTAGGATTTTTTCAACTTAGGCGAGTACTGGACCGCAGCTAAGCCCCCGAGTGAAAGACTTGCTGATCACTCGGTAGGATTTTTTCAACTTAGGCGAGTACTGGACTGCAGCTAAGCCTCCGAGTGAGAGACTTGCTCATCACTCGATAGGATTTTTTCAACTTAGGCGAGTACTGGACTGCAACTAAGCCCCCGAGTGAGAGACTTGCTCATCACTCGGTAGGATTTTTTTTCAACTTAGGCGAGTACTGGACTGCAGCTAAGCCCCTGGGTGAGAGACTTGCTCATCACTCGGTAGGATTTTTTCAACTTAGGCGAGTACTGGACTGCAGCTAAGCCCCCGAGTGAGAGACTTGCTCATCACTCGGTAGGATTTTTTCAACTTAGGCGAGTACTGGACTGCAGTTAAGCCCCTGAGTGAGAGGTTTGCTCATCACTCGGTAGGATTTTTTCAACTTAGGCGAAACGGATTCGCAGCTAAGCCACCCACTGGGGGATTTCAGAAACAAACGTAAGCAATCGACAATCATTTTCAGAAGACTGTATAAACTCTTGTCTTTGATAAACAAACTACAAAGGTGCTTCTTATTACATCTCAACAGACTAAGTGTTTAAGTATAAAAGGGATAGAGCAGCTCCGTATTCCAAGCGCGCGGCTCGTCTTTCTTGTGCTCAACGTCGTAGAGGTGGTACTCTCCATTGTGGAGCACTCTGGTGACAACGAAGGGGCCTTCCCAAGAGGGAGCAAACTTGTGTGGTTTCTGCTGATCCACTCGGAGAACCAAGTCTCCCTCTTGAAATGCTCGACCCCTCACGTTTCTGGCATGGAATCAACGCAGGTCTTGTTGATAGATGGTTGATCGTATCAAGGCCATCTCTCTTTCTTCTTCCAAGAGATCAACTGTATCTTGTCGTGCTTGTTCTGCTTCTTCCTCTGAGAAAAGCTCGACTCGGGGCACATTATGGAGCAAGTCACTCAGAAGTACAGCTTCGGCTCCATAAACTAAGAAAAATGGGGTTCTGCTAGTCGACCGATTGGGAGTTGTCCTCAATCCCCACAATACTGATGGAAGTTCGTCAACCCAGGCTCCTGTTGTGTGTTTGAGGTCACGCATCAGTCGGGGTTTCAGTCCTTTGAGAATCAATCCATTTGCTCTTTCAGCTTGTCCATTCGACTGGGGATGGGCGACTGGGGCATAGTCGACTCGAGTACCTTGTGAACCACAGAAAGTTCTGAACTCATCAGAGTCGAAGTTTGATCCGTTGTCAGTGATGATGCTGTGTGGAACACCATATCTGAATGTTATCTCTCTGATGAAGCTGACAACAGTGCTGGCATCAAGGTTCTTGATAGGCTTGGCCTCAATCCACTTGCTAAACTTGTCGACTGCTACAAGCACATGAGTGAATCCACTCCTACCAGTCCTCAGAGGTCCAACCATGTCTAATCCCCAAACAGCAAAGGGCCAGACAAGTGGAATGGTCTTCAGGGCCGACGCAGGCTTGTGAGACAAGTTGGAGTAAAACTGGCAACCTTCACATTTGTCGACTATTTCTTGTGCCATCTCATTTTCCCGTGGCCAGTAAAATCCCGCTCGGTATGCTTTGGCCACAATGGTCCAAGAGGACGCGTGATGACCACAGGTCCCTGAGTGGATGTCATTGAGGATCACTCGACCTTCTTCAGGTGTTATGCATTTCTGGCAAACTCCAGTCACACTTTCTCTGAACAACTATCCTCTTATCACAGTAAAGGCTTTAGATCGATGGATGATCTTTCGAGCCTCTTCTTCATCTCTGGGAGTACCTTTCTAAGAATGTACATGATATATGGTATTGTCCAATCGGGGGTGATGACCAAAACCTCCATGATCAAATCGACCACGGCTAGAACCTCGATTTTAGTCGGATCGGTGGCACTCTTCGGCTGCGGGGGATCTTCAGTGAAGGGATATTCTTGAACCGAAGGTGTATGAATATGCTCCAAGAACACATTGCTGGGAATGGCTTCCCTCTTGGAGCCTATCTTTGCCAGATCATCGGCTGCTTGATTTTTCAGTCAGGGGATGTGATGGAGCTCTAACCCCTCAAACCTCTTTTCTAACTTTCTCACTGCATTGCAATAACCAGTCATAGCTAGGCTTCTGACGTCCCACTCCTTCATCACCTGATTGACCACTAAATCCGAGTCGCCATAGACCATGAGGCGACGGACGCCGAGTGAAATGGCCATACGCAACCCGTACAGAAGTGCTTCATATTCAGCTTCATTGTTGGAGGAATCAAAGTGAATCTGGAGAACATAGCTGAGTTTGTCACCACGGGGGGATACCAACACCACCCCAGCACCAGAACCATTCAGCATCTTGGACCCATCGAAGAACATGGTCTAATGCTCCGAGTGAATTTGGGCCGGAAGTTGCTGTTCGATCCACTCGGCGAGGAAATCAGCTATTGCTTGGGACTTGATAGCTTTCTTTGCCTCGAATTTGATGTCTAGGGGAAGGAGTTCAATTGCCCACTTTGCCACTCGACCATATGCATCTCTGTTGTTCAGAATCTCCGATAATGGAGCGTCAGCTTGTACTAACAACTTGTCCAGTGGCTGCAATATAAAGCAGTAAAGGTTCTTTGCTGATTGGTGCAGCAAGCACTGGCTAGGTGGAAAGCAGGGCTTTGAGCTCTGCAAACGCTGCATCAGCTTCAGGAGTCCACTCGAACTAATCAGACTTCTTCATCAGTCGGTAAAGAGGCAATGCCTTTTCACCGAGGCGAGAAATGAATCGACTCAAGGTGGCCAAACAACCAGTAAGCTTCTGGACATCGTGCACATGCACAGGGCGTTTCATCCGAAGTATAGCACCAACTTTCTCTGGGTTAGCATCGATCCCTCGTTCGGAAATGAGGAAACCGAGTAACTTTCCGCCAGGAACTCCGAATGTGCACTTTGATGGATCAAACTTGATATCATATCTTCTAAGATTGGCAAAGGTTTCAGCAAGGTCAGCCAGCAGGTCAGAACCTTTACGTGACTTGACCACAATGTCATCCATGTATGCTTCCACATTCCGACTGATTTGAGTGAGCAGACACTTCTGGATCATCCTCATGAATGTGGCCTCGGCGTTCTTCAAGCCGAATGGCATAGTGACAGAACAAAAGCATCCGAATGGAGTGATGAAAGCCGTTTTTATCTCATCGGGACCATATAGTCGGATCTGATGGTACCCGGAATAGGCGTCCAAAAAGGACAAACGCTCACACCCCGCAGTTGAGTCAACGATTTGGTCGATGCGGGGGAGAGGAAAATGATCTTTCGGGAAGGCCCGATTGATATGCTTGAAGTCAATGCACATGCGAAGTGAGTCGTCCTTCTTAGGGACCATGGCAACATTGGTGAGCCACTCGGAGTGGTAGATTTCACGGATGAACTTAGCTGCCAGGAGCCGAGCCACTTCCTCGCCGATTGCCTTTCTCTTCTGGACGGCGGACCATCGGAGATGTTCCTTGACTGGTTTTACTTTTGGGTCGACTCGCAAACGATGCTCAGCCAGTCCCCTGGGTACACCTGGCATGTCAGAAGGTTTCCATGCAAAGATGTCCCAGTTCTCACGGAGGAACTGGATGAGCGCTTCTTCCTATTTGCTGTCGAGTGTTGTTGAGATATGGGTCGGATCGGCATTGGAATCGGTCGGGTGAATATGAATCGGCTTCGTTTCACCGGACGACTGAAATGCAGAATCTATGGCAGGCTTCTTGGCTCGCAGCAAATCACTCGGATCTACATTCTTCTGATACTCTTGCAGTTCTACTACTGCCATCTGTGCATCAGCAATTTTTGAGCCCTTTTGGAAGCACTCTTCCGCCTTCTGCCGATTGCCAGTGACAGTGATTACTCCTTTAGGACCAGGCATCTTCAATTTGAGATACACGTAACATGGTCGAGCCATAAAACATGCCTAAGCGGGCCTACCTAGAATAGCATGGTAAGCACTCTTGAAATCCACTACCTCAAATGTCAACTTTTCCTTGTGGTAATTCTTGGAATCGCCGAAAACCACATCAAGGGCGATTGGCCGAGTGACTGAGCCTTCTTGCCAGGTATAACATCGTGGAAACTCATGTTGCTTTCATTAAACTTGGACATCAGAATGTCCCATTCCCTTCAAGGTTTCAGCATAAAGGATATTCAGGCCACTGCCGCCATCCATCAGCACTTTAGTCAATCGAGTGCCTTCAACTACTGGGTCGACCACCAGTGCTTGCCTCCCAGGGGTGGCTATATGGGTTGGATGGTCCACTGGTCGAATGTGATGGCAGTCTGGGACCACTTTAGATAATTTGGTGTTGCTGGAGCAACCATGTTTACTTCTCTATTAATAACTTGCAATCGACTTTTCTTTCAACATCAGCAAAAATCATCAGTGTGGAATTGACGTTGGGAAAACCATCATCATCTTCTTCCCTATCCTCACCTCCATTCGACTCATTTTCCTTCTCCTTGGGTTGTTTCTCTTGGAACTGTTGGATCAGGAAATGACACTGTCGAGTGCTGTGTTTAGGGTAAATGATGTTCCCCTCTTCGTATTTTTTGGTATGAATATGGCATGGTAAATCCAACACATCATTCCCATCTTTATCCTTAACTTTTTTGGGAGCCCAGGGCCCATTGGGCTTTCCTTTGAACTTTCCTTGGGCAACAGCTAAAGCTTCACCAGGAGCAGCTGGTTCAGCCTTTCGTTTCTGTTTCCGACTGGAATTCCCTCCTCCGGTTTCTCGGGCGATTGTTTTGTGCTTGCCACTCTGGAGTCGGTCTTCCTCTTCACCATTGGCATATTTGGTGGCAATCTCCATCATCCGAGTCAGAGTCATATCTCCTATCCGACCGAATTATAGATTCAACTCCCGATACTTAACGCCTTCCTTGAAGGCACAAATTGCTTGGTGATCTGACACATTCTCCACTGTATGGTGCAACGTGGTCCATCTCTGGATATAATCCCTCAATGTTTCATTCGGTTTCTGGACACAACACTGCAATTCTATCAACCCTGTCGGCCTTTTGCAAGTGCCTTCAAAGGTCCTAACAAACACTCGAGCAAGTTCCTCCCAACTATATATACTGCCAGGAGCCAACTGATTCAACCACGCTCTGGCTGAGCCCTCCAACATCAAGGGGAGGTGCTTCATAGCCACATCATCATTGCCACCACCAATCTGCACAACCACTTGGTAGTCCTCAAGCCAAGTGTCTAGCTTGGACTCGCCGGTGAACTTGCTGACTCCAGTCACCAACCTGAAGTTGGGAGGAATCACTGCTGCTCTGATGGCTCTGCTAAAACACTCGGGTCCTGAAACATGCACCCTGCTTCCAGTCGGATGATCTCTATCATGGCCTTCTCCGTGAGCCCTGTTCCTATCAACTAGACCTTGAACGGGGATAGATCTTGCATCAAAGCCTGGGTCTCTAGGGTCGACTGGAATTCTTCGTTCGCCGCTGTGGGGGTGCCTGTCATCTTGCCGCCGAGGCACGTATGACCCACTCCTCGGAGGAGGCGTGGGCACTCGACGACGGTCATCGTGGTCAAGTCGATGATCATACTGCTCACGGTTCCTGTACTGATCTTGCCGGTGCCCACGTTCCTCACGCCGTGGAGGCGATCTTAGGCTGTGAGCAGATTGGACAGTATCTGCCACCACAGATCTGATATGAATCCTATTCCGCGACTGAGATATTGTTGTATTCTGCTCTCCCGCTGCCTAGAGCAAAGCCCGGATCTGCATCAAACCTCGGCCAGCTTCTGACTGGGAAGGTTGAATTGACTCTGCTATTCGAGCTGCAACTGTGAGATTCTGGATCGGAGTTCGGTATACCTGAGTCGGAGGCAGAAAAAGTTGTCGTCAACTGGATTCAGGAATCCGCTGCCGAGCACGCTCGTCGAGTGCGCACTGGAGGTTCTCCAGTCGAGTGCGCTCAGCCAAGTTGGCCAGGCGTGCCTCCTCCAAGGCCTGGGCCTCGGGGTTTCTCCAACGATAGGAGTGTGAAGTGCATCCATATTACGACGGCGAAGCCCTTCCCTCCACTGCGAAGAGAGGGTTCGGGGCGGTACTCCTCGTGGACATGTGATGGGTCGCCGACGCCATCACCACCATCTTCACGGGTGAAGCCAGGAGGACTGCGTGGTCCATTGACCAACAAGAATTCCGCCGCGGGGTCGCTGCTGTCGCACTCGGATGCAGTCTTGACGGAGCCATTCAACAGATCGAACAGGCTGTAGAGAGTTTCATCGGGCTCGATCGCCGTGATTTGTGGGGTGGCCGATTGGCGGGCCACCGCATGCCTCACCCACCGCTGAAGCCGCGACCAACCGGATTGCTGGCTCCAGTGAAGAATGAAAAGCGAGGTTGCCGTAGGAGCCGACTGATACTGAGTCGATGGCTGCCGAAGAAGGATGTCGCAGACGCATGCGCGGAAGTGCGTCACCCCGCGGACAGGGAGCCCCTCGACGTCGAGTGGAGCCTCGTGGAGCCAAGCGGAGTCGTCGGTGATGAAGATAAGCACGCTGAGACGGATCTCGCAGCCTTCAGCCAATCCTCCACCGAAAACCATGATGACGGGAATCGGAAAAATTGCAACTTCTCCAACAAACTGCTAAGACACCTGCCCCAAGGTGGGCGCCAACTGTCGTGGTATCTAAGACTGACAGTAGAATGGGGGGTAGGTATGAGGAGGCAAGATCCTAGCTATGGAGTACTTGTACACACGAGTTTACGAGTTCAGACCCTTCTCGGAGGAAGTAACAACCCTACGTCTCGATGCCCTGAGGCGGTCGACTGGATTATATGCGTGTGTGTGTGTTTACAAAAGATGCGAACCCCTGTCCTGGAGGAGGGGGTGGCTTATATAGAGTGCGCCAGGACCCCAGCTCCCCTCCGTTATGCGGGGTTCAATGTACATAAAGGTGGAGCGTTACAGGTAAGGTCCGTATTAAAGTGCTATAAATGGTAGTTAAGGCTATGAGTAAACGCCCGACCGTTGCTGTGTAGAGTGGCTTCAGATCTTCTGTTTGTCGAGTGACTTTTGTGACGGTCGAGTGACATTGATTCTTCCGAGTGGAATGTCTCTGGTCGAGTGGATGATGGTACCCTTTGAATGCTGTTGGCTTTAGGGTGAAGTCCTTGGGGAGGTAGTCTAGGTCAGGCCTATGACCCTACCCTAGGTACATAGCTTCATCACCTACCGCATAATCACTAGCATCACACATAATTTCAAAGGGTAAATTCCAATCAGGTGGTTGAACAATAGGTGCAGAAATCAAAGCTTTTTTTAAGTATCTCTAATGCTTATACAAAATCATCATCAAAGACAAAAGGAACATATTTTTGTAAAAGATTAGTCAGAAGCCTGGAAATTTTAGAGAAGTCTTTAATGAACCTACTATAAAAACCGGCATGACCAAGGAAACTTCTTATACCTTTGATGTCCTTAGGACACGTCATCTTTTCAATAGCATCAAATTTAGCTTTATCAACTTCAATACCTCTTTCAGAAATTATATGCCCCAGGACAATACCTTCATTAACCATAAAGTGGCACTTCTCCCAATTCAAGACAAGATTAGTTTCTTCACATCTCTGCAAAACTTGATCAAGGTTGCTTAAGCAATCATCAAAAGAAGTTCCATAAATGGAGAAATCATCCATGAAAACCTCAACAATCTTTTCACAAAAGTCAGAGAATATAGAAGTTATACATCTTTGAAAGGTAGCAGGTGCATTACATAAACCAAAAGGCATACGTCTATAAGCAAAAGTACCGAAAGGGCAAGTAAAAGTGGTCTTTTCCTGACCTCTTTTGACACAAGTATTTGAGAGAAACCATAATAACCATCTAGAAAGCAAAAGTGTGTATGTTTAGATAATATTCTAGCATTTGATCAATAAAAGGAAAAGGGTAATGATCCTTTTTAGTAGCTTTATTTAATTTGCGGAAGTCAATTACCATTCTATAGCCTATAACAATTCTTTGTTGGATCAATTCATCTTTATCATTAGGAACAACAGTAATGCCTCCCTTCTTAGGGACACAATGAACATGACTTACCCACTGACTATCAGCAACAGGATAAATTATACCTGCCTCCAGAAGCTTTAGTATTTCTTTTCTTACCACTTCTTTCATCTTAGGATTTAACCGTCGTTGGTGATCAACAACCGGTTTAGCGTCTTTCTCCAATTTTATTTTGTGCTGGCATAGAGTGGACTAATGCCCTTAAGATCATCAAGAGTATATCCAATAGTTGCACGGTGCTTCTTCAGAGTTTTCAATAATCTCTCTTCTTCTTGCTCTGAAAGGTTAGCACCAATAATAACAAGATATATCTTCTTTTCATCAAGATAAGCATATTTTAGAGTATTAGGTAATGGTTTAAGCTCAAACACGGGATCGCCTTTGGGTGGAGGAGGATCCCCTAAGATTTCAACAAGCAAATTGTGATTCAAAATAGGTCCCTGTTTAAAGAATACTTCATCTATTTCCCTTCTTTCATTCATAAACATATCATTTTCATGGTCTAGCAAAAAAAATTCTAAAGGATCATTAGGAGGCACGACAATAGAAGCAAGACCAATAATTTCATCTTTACTAGGCAATTATTTATCATGGGGTTCTCTACGAAATTTAGCAAAGTTAAATTCAAGAGACATATCCCCTAAACCAACAGAAACAATATCCTTTTTGTAGTCTATCTTAGCATTAACAGTATTCAATAAGGGTCTACCAAATATAATGGACAGAAGTCATCTTGTGGGGAACCAAGAACAAGAAAAACAGCAGGATATTTAACTTTCCCACACAAGACTTCAACATCTCTAACAATCCCAACAGGTGAAATAGTATCTCTATTGGCAAGCTTAATTGTAACATCTATCTCTTCTATCTCAGCAGGTGCAGTATCATGCATAATTTCTTTGTATAAGGAATGAGGTATTGCACTTGCACTAGCACCCATACCACATAAGCCATGATAGCAATGATCTCCTATTTTAACAGAAATAACAGGCATGCCTACAACAAGTCTATGTTTATTTTTAGTATCAGGTCTAGCAATTCTAGCAGCTTCATCACAGAAGTAAATAACATGTCCATCAATATTATCGGCCAAGAGACCTTTAACCATAGCAACACTAGGTTCAACTTTAATTTGCTCAGGACGTGTAGGTATTTTAGCATTACTCTTACGAACCACAGTTGAAGCTTTAGCATGATCCTTTATTCTAACAGGGAAAGGTGGTTTCTCAATATAAGTTGTAGGAACAATAGGATCAACATTATAAGTGATAGTCTTTTCTTCAACTTTAATAGGTTAAACTACTTTTAATTCAATGGGAGGATTATATTTAAACCACTTCTCCTTAGGGATATCAACATGAGTAGCAAAGGATTCATAGAAAGAAGCTACTATCTCAGAGTCAAGTCCATATTTAGTGCTAAATTCATGGAAAACATCGGTATCCATAAAAGATTTAACACAATCAAACTTAGGGGTTATACCTGACTCCTTACCTTCGTTGAGGTCCCAATCTTCAGAGTTGCGTTTAATTCTTTCCAATAAATCCCATTTGAATTCAATAGTCTTCATCATAAAAGAACCAGTACAAGAAGTATCGAGCATGGAGCGATTATTGTGAGAAAGCTAAGCATAAAAATTTTGAATAATAATTTCTCTTGAGAGATTATGATTGGGGCATGAATATAACATTGACTTCAGCCTCCCCCAAGCTTGAGCGATGCTTTCTCCTTCGCGAGGCCAAAAATTATATATATAATTACGATCACGATGAACAAGATGCATAGGATAAAACTTCTGATGACATTCCAGTTTCAATCGGTTGTAGTTCCATGATCCCATATCATCACATACCCTAAACCATGTCAATGCCTTTCCCTTCAAAGATAAAGGTAATACCTTCTTCTTGATAACATCCTCGGGCATACTTGCAAGCTTAAATAATCCACAAACTTCATCCACATAGATTAGGTGCAAATCGGGATGCAGTGTTCCATCTCCTGTAAAAGGATTAGCTAGAAGTTTCTCTATCCTACCCGAAGGAATTTCAAAGTAAACATTTTCAATAGGTTCAGTAGGTTGAGGAGAAACACTTTGCTCTACTGTTCGGGGTGAAGATACCCCGAACAAACCGCTCAAAGGATTATGTTCCATAGTAACAAGTGACAGTAAATTTCAGCACACTATATAAATTTTTCCTTACCAAATTCCACTTACCAAAGGCGCTTCACTCCCCGACAACGGTGCTAGAAAAGAGTCTTGATGACCCACAAGTATAGGGGATCTATCATAGTCCTTTTGATAAGTAAGAGTGTCAAACCCAACGAGGAGCAGAAGGAAATGATAAGCAGTTTTCAGTAAGGTATTCTCTGCAAGCACTGAAATTATCGGTAATAGATAGTTTTGTGATAAGGTAATTTGTAATGGGTAACAAGTAATAGAAGTAAATAAGGTGCAACAAGATGGCCCAATCCTTTTTGTAGCAAAGGACAAGCCTGGATAAACTCTTATATAAAGGAAAACGCTCGCGAGGACACATGGGTATTATCGTCAAGCTAGTTTTCATCACGCTCATATGATTGCCGTTCGTTACTTTGATAATTTGATATGTGGGTGGACCGGTGCTTGGGTACTGACCTTCCATGGATAAGCATCCCACTTATGATTAACCCCTCTTGCAAGCATTCGCAACTACAAAAGAAGTATTAAGGTAAACCTAACCATAGCATGAAACATATGGATCCAAATCAACCCCTTACGAAGCAACGCATAAACTAGGGTTTAAGCTTCTGTCATTCTAGCAACCCATCATCTACTTATTACTTCCCAATGCCTTCCCTAGGCCCAAACAATGGTGAAGTGTCATGTAGTCGACGTTCACATGACACCACTAGAGGAAAGACAACATACATCTCATCAAAATATCGAACGAATACTAAATTCACATGACTACTTATAGCAAGACTTCTCCCATGTCCTCAAGAACCAACGTAACTACTCACAAATCATATTCATGTTCATAATCAGAGGGGTATTAATATGCATAAAGGATATGAACATATGATCTTCCACTAAATAAACCAACTAGCATCAACTACAAGGAGTAATCAGCACTACTAGCAACCCACAGGTACCAATCTGAGGTTTTGGGACAAAGATTGGATACAGGAGATGAACTAGGGTTTGAGATGAGATGGTGCTGGTAAAGATGTTGATGGAGATTGACCCCCTCCCGATGAGAGGATTGATGGTGATGACAATGGTGATGATTTCCCCCTCCCGTAGGGATGCTTCCCCGGCAGAACAGCTCCACCGGAGCCCTAGATTGGTTCCGCCAAGGTTTCGCCTCGTGGCGGCGGAGTTTTGTCCCGAGAGCTTGCTTATGATTTTTTCCAGGGCGAAATACTTCATGTAGCCAAAGATGGGCACCGGAGGCCTGTCAGGGGGCCCACGAGGCAGGGCACGCACCCAGGGGGGTAGGGCTTGCCCCCACCCTCGTGGATGGTGGGTGGCCCCTCTGGTGCTTCCTTCGCCCAATATTTTTTATATATTCTAAAACCGACTTCCATGAAGTTTCAGGACTTTTGGAATTGTGCAGAATAGGTCTCTAATATTTGCTCCTTTTCCAGCCCAGAATTCCAGCTGCCGGCATTCTCCCTCTTCGTGCAAACCTTGTAAAATAAGAGAGAATAGGCATAAGTATTGTGACATAATGTGTAATAATAGCCCATAATGCAATAAATATTGATATAAAAGCATGATGCAAAATGGATGTATCATGCATCTCCTAGATAGATCTTGCGTGAGCGTAGGAAAATTTTGAAATTACATGCTACATTTCCCAACAATGGCATCCGAGCCAGGTCTATGCGTAGATGATATGCACGAGTAGAACACAAAGAGTTGTGGGCGGTGATCGTCATACTGCTTACCACCAATGTCTTATTTTGATTCGGGGGTATTGTTGGATGAAGCGGCCCGGACCAACCTTACATGACCGATACATCCATTTTGCATCATGCTTTTATATCAATATTTATTGCATTATGGGCTATTATTACACATTATGTCAAAATACTTATACATTTTCTCTCTTTTTACAAGGTTTACATGAAGAGGGAGAATATCGGCAGCTGGAATTCTGGGCTGGAAAAGGAGCAAATATTAGAGACCTATTCTACACAATTCCAAAAGTCCTGAAACTCCATGAAAGTCAGTTTTGGAATATATTAAAAATATTCGACAAAGAAAGCAATAGAGGGGGGCCGGTTGGCCACCGTCCACAAGGGTGGGGGCGCCCCCTACCCCCCTGGGCGCGCCCCCTGCCTCGTGGGCCACCTGGCAGGACTCCGATGCCCATCTTCAGGTATAACGTGTCTTTTGCACTGGAAAAAATCATAAGAAAGCTTTCGGGATGAAGCGCCGCCGTCTCGAGGTGAAACCTTGGCGGAACCAATCTAGGGCTCTGGCGGAGCTGTTCTGTCGGGGAAACATCTCTCCGGGAGGGGGGAATCGTCACCATCGTCATCACCATCGGTCCTCTCAACGGGAGGGGGTCAATCTCCATAAACATATTCACCAGCACCATCTCCTCTCAAACCCTAGTTCATCCCTTGTATCTGATCTTTGTCTCAAAACCTCATATTGGTACCTGTGGGTTGCTAGTAGTGTTGATGACTCCTTGTAGTTGATGCTAGTTGGTTTATTCGGTGGAAGATTATATGTTCAGATTCTTTATGCATATTAATACCCCTCTAATTATGAACATGAATATGATTTGTGAGTAGTTACGTTTGTTCCTGAGGACATGGGAGAAGTCTTGCTATAAGTAGTCATGTGAATTTGGTATCCATTCGATATTTTGATGATATGTATGTTGTCTTTCCTCTAGTGGTGTTATGTGAACGTCGACTACATGACACTTCACCATTGTTTGGGCCTAGGGGAAGGAATTGGGAAGTAATAAGTAGATGATGGGTTGCTAGACTGACGAAAGCTAAAACCCTAGTTTATGTGTTGCTTCGTAAGGGGCTGATTTGGATCCATATGTTTCATGCTATGGTTAGGTTTACCTTAATTCTTCTTTCATAGTTGTGGATGCTTGCGAGGGGGGTTAATCATAAGTGGGATGCTTGTCCAAGGAAGGGCAGTACCCAAGAACCCGTCCACCCACGTATCAAATTATCAAAGTAACGAACGCAAATCATATGAGCATGATGAAAACTAGCTTGACGATAATTCCCATGTGTCCTCGGGAGCGCTTTCCTTTATATAAGAGTTTTTACAAGCTTGTCCATTGCTACAAAATGGATCGGGCCACCTTGCTGCACCTCGTTTACTTTTGTTACTTGTTACCCGTTACGAATTACCTTATCACAAAACTATCAGTTACCGATAATTTCAGTGCTTGTAGAGAATACCTTACTGAAAGCTGCTTGTCATTTCCTTCTGCTCCTCGTTGGGTTCGACACTCTTACTTATCGAAAGGACTACGATAGATCCCCTATACTTGTGGGTCATCAAGACTCTTTTCTGGCGCCGTTGCCGAGGAGTGAAGCGCCTTTGGTAAGGAAAAATTTATATAGTGTGCTGAAATTTACTGTCACTTGTTACTATGGAAAATAATCCTTTGAGGGGCTTGTTCGGGGTATCTTCACCCCGACCAGTAGAGCAAAGAGTTTCTCCTCAACCTACTGAACCTACTGAAAATGTTTACTTTGGAATTCCATCGGGTATGATAGAGAAACTTCTAGCTAATCCTTTTACAAGACATGGAACATTGCATCCTGACTTGCACCTAATCTATGTGGATGAAGTTTGTGGATTTTTTTAAGCTTGTAGGTATGCCCGAGGATGTTATCAAGAAGAAGGTATTCCCTTTATCTTTGAAGGGAAAGGCATTGACATGGTTTAGGCTATCTGATGATATGGGATCATGGAACTATAACCGATTGAAACTGGAATTTCATCAGAAGTCTTATCCTATGCATCTTGTTCATCGTGATCGTAATTATATATATAATTTTTGGCCTCGCGAAGGAGAAAGCATCGATCAAGCTTGGGGGGCTTAAGTCAATGTTATATTCATGCCCCAATCATGATCTCTCAAGAGAAATTATTATTCAAAAAATTTATGTTCGGCTTTCTCTCAATAATCGCTCCATGCTCGATACTTCTTGTACTGGTTCTTTTATGATGAAGACTATTGAATTCAAATGAGATTTATTGGAAAGAATTAAACGCAACTCTGAAGATTGGGACCTCGACGAAGGTAAGGAGTCAGGTATAACCCCTAAGTTCGATTGTGTTAAAATTTTTATGGATACCGATCTTTTTCGTGAATTTAGCACTAAATATGGACTTGACTCTGAGATAGTAGCTTCTTTCTGTGAATCCTTTGCTACTCATGTTGATCTCCCTAAGGAGAAGTGGTTTAAATATAATCCTCCCATTGAACTAAAAGTAGTTGAACCTATTAAAGTTGAAGAAAAGACTATCACTTATAATGTTGATCCTATTGTTCCTACCGCTTATATTGAGAAACCACCTTTCTTTATTAGAATAAAGGATCATGCTAAAGCTTCAATTGTGGTTCATAAGAGTAATGCTAAAACACCTACACCTCCTGAGAAAATTAAAGTTGAACCTAGTTTTTCTATGGTTAAAGATCTCTTGGCCGATAATATTGATGGGCATGTTATTTACTTCTGTGATGAAGCTGCTAGAATTGCTAGACCCAATACTAAAAATAAACATATACCTGTTGTTGGCATGCATGTTATTTCTGTTAAAATAGGAGATCATTGCTATCATGGCTTATGTGACATGGGTACGAGTGCGAGTGCAATACCTCATTCCTTATCAAAGAAATTATGCATGATATTGCACCTGCTGAGATAGAAGGTATTGATGTTACAATTAAGCTTACCAATAGAGCTACTATTTCACCAGTTGGGATTGTTAGAGATGTTGAAGTCTTGTGTGGGAAAATTAAATATCTTAATGATTTTCTTGTTCTTGGTTCCCCACAAGATGACTTTTGTCCCATTATATTTGGTAGACCCTTCTTGGATACTATTAATGCTAAGATAGACTGCAAAAAGAATATTGTTTCTGTTGGTTTAGGGGATATGTCTCATGATTTTAATTTTGCTAAATTTCATAGACAACCCCATGATAAAGAATTGCCTAGTAAAGATGAAATTATTGGTCTTGCTTCTATTGTCATGCCTCCTAATGATCCTTTAGAACAATATGTGCTAGACCATGAAAATGATATGTGTATGAATGAAAGAAGGGAAATAGATGAAGTATTCTTTAAACAGGGACCAATTTTGAAGCACAACTTGCCTATTGAAATTCTAGGGGATCCTCCTCCACCCAAGGGTGATCCCGTGTTTGAGCTTAAACCATTACCTGATACTCTTAAATATGCTTATCTTGATGAAAAGAAGATATATCCTGTTATTATTAATGCTAACCTTTCAGAGCAGGAAGAAAAGAAATTATTGGAAACTCTGAAGAAGCACCGCGCTGCTATTGCATATACTCTTGATGATCTTAAGGGCATTAGTCCCACTCTATGCCAGCACAAAATAAAATTGGAGAAAGACGCTATGCCGGTTGTTGATCACCAACGACGGTTAAATCCTAAGATGAAAGAAGTGGTAAGAAATGAAATACTAAAGCTTCTAGAGGCAGGTATAATCTATCATGTTGCTGATAGTCAGTGGGTAAGTCCTGTCCATTGTGTCCCTAAGAAGGGAGGTATTACTGTTGTTCCTAATGATAAAGATGAATTGATCCCACAAAGAATTGTTATAGGTTATAGAATGGTAATTGACTTCCGCAAACTAAATAAAGATACTAGAAAGGATCATTTCCCTTTACCTTTTATTTATCAAATGCTAGAAAGATTATCCAAACATACACATTTTTGCTTTCTAGACGGTTATTCCAGTTTCTCTCAAATACCTGTGTCGAAAGAGGATCAGGAAAAGACCACTTTTACTTGCCCTTTCGATACCTTTGCTTATAGACGTATGCCTTTTGGTTTATGTAATGCACCTGCTACCTTTCAAAGATGTATGACTGATATATTCTCTGACTTTTGTGAAAAGATTGTTGAGATTTTCATGGATGATTTCTCCGTGTATGGAACTCCTTTTGATGATTTCTTAAGCAACCTTGATCGAGTTTTGCAGAGATGTGAAGAAACTAATCTTGTCTTAAATTGGGAGAAGTGCCACTTTATGGTTAATGAAGGTATTGTCTTGCGGCATAAAGTTTATGAAATAGGTATTGAAGTTGATAAAGCTAAAGTTGATGCTATTGAAAAGATGATGTGTCCTAAGGACATTAAAGGTATAAGAAGTTTCCTTGGTCATGCCGGTTTTTATAGGAGGTTCATTAAAGAGTTCTCAAAACTTTATAGGCCTCTGACTAATCTCTTACAAAAAGATGTTCCTTTTGTCTTTGATGATGATTGTGTAGAAGCATTTGAAATACTTAAGAAAGCCTTGATTTCTGCACCTATTGTTCAGCCACCTGATTGGAATTTACCCTTTGAAATTATGTGTGGTGCTAGTGATTATGCGGTAGGTGTTGTTCTAGGACAAAGAGTTGATAAGAAATTAAATGTTATCCAATATGCTAGTAAAACTCTAGACAGTGCCTAGAGAAATTATGCTACTACTAAAAAAGAATTTTTAGCAGTTGTATTTGCATGTGATAAGTTCAGACCTTATATTGTTGATTCTAAAGTTATTGTTCACACTGATCATGCTGCTATTAAATATCATATGGAAAATAAAGATGCTAAACCTAGACTTATTAGATGGGTTCTCTTGCTACAAGAATTTGATTTGCATATTATTGATAGAGAAGGAGCTGAGAACCCAGTTGCAGCCAACTTGTCTAGGTTAGAGAATGTTCTTGATGACCCACTACCTATAGATGATAGCTTTCTTGATGAACAATTAGCTATCATAAATGCTTCTCGTACTGCTCCATGGTATGCTGGTTATGCTAATTACATTGTTGCTAAATTTATACCACCTAGTTTCACACACCAGCAAAAGAAAAAAAATTCTATGATTTAAGACATTACTTCTAGGATGACCCACACCTTTATAAAGAAGGAGTAGATGGTGTTATTAGATGTTGTGTACCTGAGCATGAACAGGAATAGATCCTACGCAAGTGTCACTCCGAGGCTTATGGAGGACACCACGCTGGAGATAGAACTGCACATAAGGAAAACTCCTCTCTAAATGGGAAGGTCCTTACGTTATCGAAGAGGTCTATCGTTCCGGTGCCATATAAATCAACAACTTCGAAGGCACAAATCCAAAGGTGGTGAACGGCCAAAGAATCAAACATTATATCTCAGGTAATCTCATAAATGTTGAAACCAATGTTATTAATACCGTAACCCCAGAGGAGTACATAAGGGACACTTTCCAGAACGTTTCAGACTCCGAAAAGGAATAGGTATGTGGTACGGTAAGTAAACCGACTCCAAAATAGTTCTAATGGCAATTTTTCTCCGTATAGGAATATTTAAGAAAATAGGAAAATAAGAAGTAGTTCGGAAAGGATACAAGGCATCCATGAGGGTGGAGGGCGCGCCCCCTGCCTCGTGGGCACCTCGTGTGCCCTTCGGACTCCGATTTCTTGCACAATACTTCTTTTGGTCGGTAAAAATTCATTATATAAACTCCTAAAGGTTTTGACCACCGTACCATGACAAAATCCCCTGTCTTCGTTTTGAGCTGTTTTCTGCCAGAGTTTCCAAGGCCAAGCATCATGTCGTCCTCCTCCTCCAAGAACGCGGGCGACGATGCTTGGCTAATGAAGATAGAGATGAAGAGACAATAACTTGGAGAGATAAACAAGGGTGATAGGATCAAGAAGGCTACGGAGGATCAAGCTCCGGTAGGAGAAGAAGAAGACATACGTCAACCTTACTATAACCATCTTACCCCTACTGAAATAGAAGCTTTCAAGATGATTGAAATAGTTCGGGTGCAAAACAAGTATCTCACTCGTGAAAATATTTTGTTGCAAGAATACATCACCGCACTCGAGGGCATTATTTGCAAATTGGAGAATCTCCTATGCTCGATGTGTTACACGACTTCATCAACAACTCTATCATCACCACCACCATCTTCTTCATCACTAAAAGAGAACTGAGTATCGGGTATGGGCACTCCCCTTGGCAACTGCCAAGCTTGGGGGAGGTGCCCCAGTGTCGTATCACCATCACACTTCTATGTTTACCATTTTTCTTAGTTTGATCGTTTTGGTTATATCTTGTTCTAGTAGAATAAAGTTTAGTATGATTTAGCTTTGAGTTTTGTGTTGATCCTTATCTATGTAATCGAGTCTGTGAGCTATATATAATAAAGATTAGTTTTGAGTCAAGGGCTTGGTTATCTTGCTATGATCTTGAGGGAATAAAAGAAAAAAAAGGAGAAAGAATAAAAAGAAATAAAGAGATCATATTGATCTTATGAGAGTAATGACTTCACATATAAAGAGTATGATGAATAAAAGTTGCTGAGAGTTGACAAACATAGTTTTGGTCATCGTTGCAATTAATAGGAAGTAATAAAGAAAGAGAGGTTTTCACATATAAATACACCTATCTTGGACATCTTTTATGATTGTGAGCACTCATTAAAATATGACATGCTAAAAAGTTGATGTTGGACAAGGAAGACAACATAATGGGTTATGTTTTCTTATATCCGAAATAAATTATATTGTCATGGACCATCCAACATGTTCAGCTTGCCTTTCCCCCTCATGCTAGCCAAATTCTTTGCACCAAGTAGAGATACTACTTGTGCTTCCAAATATCCTTAAACCCAGTCTTGCCATGAAAGTCCACCATATCTACCTATGGATTGAGTAAGATCCTTCAAGTAAGTTGTCATTGTTGCAAGCAATAATAATTGATCTCTAAATATGTATGATCTATTAGTGTGGAGAAAATAAGCTTTATACAAGCTTGTGATATGGAAGAAATAAAAGTGACGGACTGCATAATAAAGGTCCCTATCACAAGTGGCAATATAAAGTGACGTTCTTTTGCATTAAGATTTTGTGCATCCAACCATAAAAGCACATGACAACCTATGCTTCCCTCTGCGGAGGGCCTATCTTTTATTTTTGTCCTATACCTTATACAAGAGTCATGGTGATCTTCGCCTTTCCTTTTTACATTTTATCCTTTGGCAAGCACTATATGTTGGAAAGATCCTGATATATATAGCTAATTGGATGTGGGTTTTCATAAAGCATTATTGTTGACATTACCCTTGAGGTAAAAGGTTGGGAGGCAAAACTATAAGCCCCTATCTTTCTCTATGTCCGATTAAAACTTCATACCCATAAGTATTGCGTGAGTGTTAGCAATTGTGAAAGAATAAATGATAGTTGAGTATGTGGACTTGCTGAAAAGCTCTTATATTGACTCTTTCCGATGTTATGGTAAATTGCAATTGCTTCAATGACTGAGATTATAGTTTGCTAGCTTTCAATGAAGTTTCTGATTCATACTTTACATTATGAATGGATGGTTACTTTAGCATAAGAAACCATATGACTATATATATATATATATGTGTGTGTGTGTGTGTGTTGTTGTTGTTCTAAGAATGATCATGATGCCCTCATGTCCGTATTTTATTTTATCGACACCTCTATCTCTAAACATGTGGACATATTTTTTGATATCGGCTTCCACTTGAGGACAAGCGAGGTCTAAGCTTGGGGGAGTTGATATGTCCATTTTGCATCATGCTTTTATATCGATATTTATTGCATTATGGGTTGTTATTACACATTATGTCACAATACTTATGCCTTTTCTCTCTTATTTTACAAGGTTTACATGAAGAGGGAGAATACCGGCAGCTGGAATTCTTGGCTGGAAAAGGAGCAAATATTACAGACCTATTCTGCACAACTCCAAAAGTCCTGAAACTCCAGGAAAGTCAGTTTTGGAATATATTAAAAATATTGGGCGAAGAAAGCACCAAAGGGGGGCCAGCCACCGTCCACGAGGGTGGGGGCGCCCCCTGCCTCGTGGGCTACCTGGCAGGCCTCCGATGCCCATCTTCTGGTATAAGGTGTCTTTCGCCCTGGAAAAATCATAAGAAAGCTTTCGGGACGAAGCGCCTCCGTCTCGAGACGGAACCTTGGCTGAACCAATCTAGGGCTTCGGCGGAGCTGTTCTGCTGGGGAAACATCCCTCTGGGAGGGGGAAATTGTCACCATCATCATCACCATCGATCCTCTAATCGGGAGCGGGTCAATCTCCATCAACATCTTCACCAGCACCATCTCCTCTCAAACCCTAGTTCATCCCTTGTATCTGATCTTTGTCTCAAAACCTCAGATTGGTACCTATGGGTTGCTAGTAATGTTGATTACTCCTTGTAGTTGATGCTAGTTGGTTTATTCGGTGGAAGATTATATGTTCAGATTCTTTATGCATATTAATACTCATTGGATTATGAACATGAATATGATTTGTGAGTAGTTATGTTTGTTCTTGAGGACATGGGAGAAGTCTTGCTATAAGTAGTCATGTGAATTTGGTATTCGTTCGATATTTTGATGAGATGTATGTTGTCTTTCCTCTAGTGGTGTTATGTGAACGTCGACTACATGACACTTCACCATTGTTTGGGCCTAGGGGAAGGCACTGGGAAGTAATGAGTAGATGATGGGTTGCTAGAGTGACAGAAGCTTAAACCCTAGTTTATGCGTTGCTTCGTAAGCGGCTGATTTGGATCCATATGTTTCATGCTATGATTAGGTTTACCTTAATTCTTCTTTCGTAGTTGCAGATGCTTGCGAGGGGGGTTAATCATAAGTGGGATGCTTGTCCAAGGAAGGGTAGTACCCAAGCACCGGTCCACCCACATATCAAATTATCAAAGTAATGAACGCGAATCATATGAGCATGATGAAAACTAGCTTGACAATATTTTCCATGTGTCCTCGGGAGCGCTTTCCTTTATATAAGAGTTTGTCCAGGCTTATCCTTTGCTACAAAAAGGATTGGGCCACCTTGCTGCACCTCGTTTACTTTTGTTACTTGTTAGCCGTTACGAATTACCTTATCACAAAACTATCTATTACCGATAATTTCAGTGCTTGCATAGAATACCTTATTGAAAGTTGCTTGTCATTTCCTTCTGCTCCTCGTTGGGTTCGACACTCTTACTTATCGAAAGGACTATGATAGATCCCCTATACTTGTGGGTCTTCAATGACCTCGTTCATGAGATCGGTTCCACCGATAGACATGCAACTGGTTTTGCATAAAGGTGGGTGGCGAGTGTGTGTTTCTCCTGCTTTGGTTGTATCGAATTTGACTGCGGCCGGTCCTTGTTGAAGGTTAAAACTGCAAACTTGATAAATCACCGTTGTGGTTTTGATGCGTAGGTAAGAACGGTTCTTGCTAGAAGCCCGTAGCAGCCACTTAAAACTTGCAACAACAAAGTAGAGGACGTCTAACGTGTTTTTGCAGGGCATGTTATGATGTGATATGGTCAAGACATGATGTGATATGCGTTGTTGTATGAGATGATCATGTTTTGTAAAAGTTATCAACAACTGGCAGGAGCCTTATGGTTGTCGCTTTATTGTAATTGTTTTACTTTATCACTATGCGTTAGCGATAGTTGTAGAAGCAATATTTGGCGAGACGACCACGACACTACAATGGAGATCAAGGTGTCAAGCCGATGACGATGGAGATCATGATGGTGCTTTGGAGATGGAGATCAAAGGCACAGCATGATGATGGCCATATCATGTCACATATTTTGATTGCATGTGATGTTTATCGTTATGCATCTTATTTTGCTTAGTACAGCGGTAGCATTATAAGATGATCCCTTACTAAAATTTTAAGGTATAAGTGTTCTCCCTGAGTATGCACCATTGCGACAGTTCGTCGTGCTGAGACACCACGCGATGATCGGGTGTGATAGGCTCTACGTTCAGATGCAATGGGTACAAGACAGTTTTGCACATGCGGAATACTCGGGTTAAACTTGACGAGCCTAGCATGTACAGACATGCATGGCCTCAGAATAGTGGAGACCGAAAGGTCGAACGTGAATCATATAGTAGATATGATCAACATAGAGATGTTCATCATTGATGACTACTCCATCTCACGTGATGACCAGACATGGTTTAGCTGATTTGGATCACGTATCATTTAGATGACTTGAGGGATGTCTATCTAAGTGTGAGTTCTTAAGTAATATGATTAATTGAACTTAATTTATCATGAACTTAGTCCTGATAGTATTTGCATATCTATGTTGTAGATCAATAGCTCACGATATAGCTCCTATATATTTTTGATATGTTCCTAGAGAAAACTAAGTTGAAAGATGATAGTAGCAATGATGCGGACTGAGTCCATGATCTAAGGATTATCCTCATTGCTGTATAGAAGAATTATGACCTTGATGCACCGCTAGGTGACAGACCTGTTGCAGGAGTAGATGTAGACATTATGAACATTCTGCAAGCTCGATATGATGACTACTTGATAGTTTAGTGCACCATTGAAAGGATCGATATAGTTGACTAGAGGGGTGGGGGTGAATAGGCAACTAACAATTTTTAGCTTTTCTTTACCAAATTAAACTTTGCATCAAAATAAGTTGTCTAGATGTGTAACTAGGTGAGCAACCTATATGATGCAACAACAACAAGCACACAAGCAAGTAAGGGATACAACGCAATATAAGCTTGCACAAGTAAATGTGAGAGATAACCAATAGCGGAGCCGGTGGAGACAAGAATGTGTTACCGAAGTTCCTTCCCTTTGAGAGGAAGTACGTCTCCGTTGGAGCGGTGTGGAGGCACAATGCTCCCCAAAAGGCCACTAGGTCCACCATATTCTCCTCACGCCCTCACACAATGCGAGATGTCATGATTCCACTATTGGTGCCCTTGAAGGCGGTGACCGAACCTTTACAAACAAGGTTGGGGCTATATCCACAACTCAATTGGAGGCTCCCAACAATACCACGAAGCTTCACCACAATGGAATGTGGCTCCGAGCTGACCTCAACCGTCTAGGGTGCTCAAACACCCAAGAGTAACAAGATCTGCAAGGGATTAGTGGGGGGAATCAAATTTCTCTTGGTGGAAGTGTAGATCTAGGCCTTCTCAACCAATCCCTAAAGAATCAACAAGTTTGATTGGCTAGGGAGAGAGATCGGGTGAAAATGAGCTTCAGAGTAACAATGGAGCTTGGGGGAAAATAGGTAGGTCAACTTGGAGAAGAAGACCTCCTTTTATAGTGGGGGAACCAATCCAACTGTTACCCCCCTCTTCAGCCCACACAGAGCGGTACTACTGCTCAGTAGAGCGGTACTACCGCTGGTAGCAACGGTACTACCGCGACCCCCAGCGGTACTACCGCATAGACTGAGAGTAGAAGAAGCAGAGGAAGAACGGGAGAGAGAGGAGGTCTGGGCGGCACTAGTAGCGGTGGTAGCCGCAGTACTACCGCTCATGGGCAGTACTACTGCCGCGCAACCCGACACGAGAAAATGCATCCTCGAATCGATGCAGTAGCATTGACGAAACAAGATGATGTTGCCGCCTATGCCCCGAAGCGGTATTATCGTTGTAGACAGCGGTACTGCCGCTTGAGGACCATAGGCGGTACTACCGCTCTGGCAGCGGTACTACCGCTTCCTCCTCACAGTCTCCACAACAGTTCAAACAGCAAGCTCCAAGGGGAGGAAAGGAGCTGGGGTGCAACAAAGACGTGTACGTGTTGATTCCACCCTAGACTTTCCAATGCGGACCCCCTCTTGATAGTACGATGACTCCTAGGACTCAAGTCCACCAAACCGAAACACAGGAGACTACACCGTCTTCACATAAAGCTCCGAGGGGAACCGAATCGTCTTGTGCCTAGACATGAGATATCTAAAATGCTCAATGCACATGACTACTCCGCAAAAGCATTGTCATTAATCACCAAAACCACTTAGGGAGAAATATGCCCTTACAACCGTGCTTTACGGCTTAGAACCGGGACTTCAAAAAACGTTTTGAACGCCAAGGAGCATATGAGATGTTCCAATATCTGAAATTTGTATTTCAGACTCATGCCCGTGTCGAGAGGTATGAGACCTCTGACAAGTACTTTGCCTGCAAGATGGAGGAGAATAGCTCAGCTAGTGAGCATGTGCTCAAAATGTTTGGGTACTAAAATTGCTTGAATCAAGTAGGAGTTAATCTTCAAGATAAGATAGTGAGTGACAAAGTTCTCTAGTCACTATCACCAAGCTACTAGAACTTCGTGATGAACTATAATATGCAAGGGATGACGAAAACAATTCCCGAGCTCTTCGCGATGCTGAAATTGGAAAAGGTAGAAATCAGGAAAGAGCATCAATGTTGATGGTTGACAAGACCACTAGTTTCAAGTAAAAGGGAAAGGGAAAGAAAGGGAACTTCAAGAAGAATGGCAAGCAAGTTGCCACTCCCATGAAGAAGCCCAAAGCTAGACCCAAGCCTGAAACTGAGTGGTTCTACTGCAAAGGAAATGGTCCCTGGAAGCGGAACTGCCCCAAATACTTGGCGGATAAGAAGGATGGCAAAGTGAACAAAGGTATATATGATATACATGTTATTGATGTGTAATTTACTAGTGTTCATAGCAACCCCTAGGTATTTGATACCAGTTCAGTTGCTAAGATTAGTAACTCGAATTAGGAGTTGCAGAATGAACAGAGACTAGTTAAGAGGGAAGTGACGATGTGTGTTGGAAGTGATTCCAAGGTTGATACGATCACCATCGCACACTCACTCTACCTTCGAGATTAGTGTTGAACCTAAAATAAATGTTATTTGGTGTTTGCGTTTATCATGAATATGATTAGATCATGTTTATTGCGATACGGTTATTCATTTAAGTCAGAGAATAATTCTTGTTCTATTTACATGAATAAAACCTTCTATGGTCATACATCCAATGTAAATGGTTTATTGAATCTCCATCATAGTAATACACATATTCATAATATTGATGCCAAAAGATGCAAAATTGATAATGATAGTGCAACATACTTGTGGCACTGCCGTTTTGGTCATATCAGTGTAAAGCGCATGAAGAAACTTCATGCAGATTGACTTTTGGAATCACTTGATTATGAATCATTTTATACTTGCGAACCATGCCTCATGGGCAAGATGACTAAAACTCCATTCTCCGGAACATGGAGCAATCCAATGACTTATTGGAAATAATACATACCGATGTATGCGGTCCGATGAGTGTTGAGGCTCGCGGCGGGTATCGTTATTTTCCGACCTTCACAGATGATTTGAGCAGATATGGGTATATCTACTTAATGAAACACAAGTCTGGAACATTTGCAAAGTTCAAAGAACTTCAGAGTGAAGTAGAGAATCGTCGTAACAACAAATAAAGTTTCTACGATCTGATCGCGGAGGCGAATATTTGAGTTACGAGTTTGGCCTTCATTTAAAACAATGTGGAATAGTTTCACAATTCACGCCACCTAGAAGACCACAGCGTAATGGTGTATCTGAACGTCGTAACCGTACTTTATTAGATATGGTGCGATCTATGATGTCTCTTACCGATTTACCACTATCGTTTTGGGGTTATGCATTAGAGACAGCTGCATTCATGTTAAGTAGGGCACCGTCTAAATCCGTTGAGACGACACCGTATGGTATATGGTTTGGCAAGAAACCTAAGTTGTCGTTTCTTAAAGTTTGGGGTTACGATGCTTATGTGAAAAAGCTTCAGCCTGATAAGCTCGAACCCAAATCGGAGAAGTGCATCTTCATAGGATACCCAAAAGAAACAATTGGGTACTCCTTATACCACAGATCCGAAGGCAAGATCTTTGTTGCCGAGAATGGAACCTTTCTAGAAAAGGAGTTTTTCTCGAAAGAAGTGAATGGGAGGAAAGTAGAACTTGATGAGGTAATTGTACCTTCTCTTGAATTGGAAAGTAGCTCATCACACAAAACCGTTCCCGTGATGCCTACACCAACTAGAGAGGAAGCTAATGATAATGATCATGGAACTTCAGATCAAGTTACTACCGAACCTCGTAGGTCAACCAGAGCATGTTCCGCACAAGAGTGGTATGGTAATCTGATCGCTCTCTGACTATAGTGCTAGTAAAGCTCCTGTCTGCTAGGACTACTTCGGTATTTCCCCAAAGAGGAAGGGATGATGCAGCACAACGGCGGTAGGTATTTCCCTCAGTGAAGAAACCAAGGTTATCGAACCAGTAGGAGAACCAAGCAACACAACATAAACAGCACCTGCACACAAATAACAACACCTCGCCCGACGTGTTAAAGGGGTTGTCAATCCCTTTCAGGTAACGATGCCAGAAAATTGTAGTAGATTGAAATAATAGATCACAAATAATATAAAGTGCAGCAAAGTATTTTTGTATTTTTGGTTTAATAGATCTGAATAAAAATGCAAAGGAAAAGTAGATCGCAAGCAAATATATGAGGAAGAAGACCCAGGGGCCGTAGGTTTCACTAGTGGCTTCTCTCGAGAAAAATAGCAAACAGCGGGTAAACAAATTACTGTTGGGCAATTGATAGGACCTCAAATAATTATGACGATATCCAGGCAATGATCATTACATAGGCATCACGTCCAAGATTAGTAGACCGACTCCCACCTGCATCTACTAGTATTACTCCACACATCGACCGCTATCTAGCATGCATCTAGTGTATTAAGTTCATGAAAAAACAGAGTAATGCAATAAGAACAATGGTGTAGACAAGACCCGTTTATCTATTATGTAGATATAGATCCCGTCTTTTTATCCTTAATAGCAACGATACATACGTGGTGGTTCCCTTTCTGTCACTAGGATCAAGCACCGTAAGATCGAACCCACTACCGGGCACCTCTTCCCATTGCAAAATAAATAGATCAAGTTGGCCAAACAAAACCCAAATATCGGAGAAGAAATACGACGCTATAAGAGATCATGCATATAAGAGATCAAAGAAACTCAAATAACTTTCATGGATATAAAAAGATATGACTGATCATAAACTCAAAGTTCATCAGATCCCAACAAACACACCGCAAAAAGAGTTACATCATATGGATCTCCAATAGACCATTGTATTGAGAATCAAGAGAGAGAGATGAAGCCATCTAGCTACAAACTACGGACCCGAAGGTCTACAAAGAACTACTCATGCATCATCAGAGAGGCACCAATGGAGGTGGTGAACCCCATCCGAGATGGTGTCTAGATTGGATCTAGTGGTTCTGGACTCTGCGGCGGCTGGATGAATATTTCGTCGACTCCCCTAGGGTTTCTGGAATATTTGGATATTTATAGAGCAAAGAGGCGGTCCGGGGGGCACCCGAGGTGGGCACAACCCACCAGGGCGCACCTGGGCCTCTTGGCGCGCCCTGGTGGGTTGTCCCCTCCTCGGGACTCCTCCCAGGTGCTTCCAGGGCCCAACTTGTTCCTTCTGGTCCATAAATCTCCATAAAGTTTCGTGGCATTTGGACTCCGTTTGATATTGATTTTCTGCGATGTAAAAAATATGGAAAAAACAGAACTGGCACTTGGCACTATGTCAATAGGTTAGTACCAAAAAATGATATAAAATGACTATAAGATGGTTATAAAACATCCAAGATTGATAATATAATAGCATGGGACAATCAAAAATTATAGATACGTTGGAGACGTATCATAATCCTGTTATGAAAGTTATGTTACTAGACCATGACGAACCTACGAACTATGAAGAGCTATGATGAGCCCAGATTCCGATAAATGGCTTGAGGCCATGAAATCTGAGATAGGATCCGTATATAAAACAAAGTGTGAACTTTGGTGGACTTGCCCGATGATCGGCAAGCCATTGAGAATAAATGGATCTTCAAGAGGAAGACGGACGTTGATGGTAGTGTTACTATCTACAAAGCTCGAATTGGCGCAAAAGGTTTTCGACAAGTTCAAAGTGTTGACTACGATGAGATTTTCTCACTCCTATCGATGCTTAAGTCTGTCCGAATTATGTTAGCAATTGCCGCATTTTATGAAATCTGGCAAATGGATATTAAAAATTACATTCCTTAATGAATTTATTAAATAAGAGTTGTATATGATACAACCAAAAGGTTTTGTCAATCCTAAAGGTGCTAACGAAATGTGCAAGGTCCAGCGATCCATCTACGGACTGGTGCAAGCATCTCGGAGTTGGAATATACGCTCTGATGAGTTGATCAAAGCATATAGTTTTATACAGACTTGCGGTGAAGCCTGTATTTACAAGAAAGTGAGTAGGAGCACTACCGTCTTTCTGATAAGTATATGTGAATGACATATTGTTGATCGGAAATGATGTAGAATTTTCTGAAAGGCATAGAGGAGTGTTTGAAAGGATTTTTTCAAAGAAATACCTCGGTGAAGCTCCTTACATATTGGCATCAAGATCTATAGAGATAGATCAAGACGCTTGATAAGACTTTAGATGAGTACAAACCTTGATAGTATTTTGAAGGAGTTCAAAATGGATCAGTCAAAGAAGGAGTTTTTGCCTGAGTTGTAAGGTATGAAGTTGAGTAAGACTCAAAACCCGACAACAACAAAAAATAGAGAGAGAATGAAAGTCATTCTCTATGCCTTAGCCATAGGTTCTATAAAGTATGCCATGCTGTATACCAGACCTATTGTGTACCTTTCCATGAGTTTGACAAGGGGGTACAATAGTGATCCAGGAGTAGGTCACTAGACAGCGGTCAAAATTATCCTTAGGTACCTAAAGAGGCCTAAGGAAATGTTTCTCGGTTATGAAGGTGACAAAGAGTTCGTCGTAAAGGGTTACGTCGATGCAAGCTTTGATACTGATCCAGATGACTCCGAGTCTCAATCTGGATACATATTCAAAGTGGGAGCAATTAGCTAGAGTAGCGCCATGCAGAGCATTATAGACATAGAAATTTGCAAAATACATACGGATCTGAATATGGTAGACCCGTTGACTAAACTTCTCTCACAAGCAAAACATGATCACACCTTAAGTACTCTCTGGGTGTTAATCACATAGCGATGTGAACTAGATTATTGACTCTAGTAAACCCTTTGGGTGTTCGTCACATAGCGATGTGAACTATGGGTGTTAATCACATAAAGACGTGAACTATTGGTGTTAAATCACATGGCGTCGTGAACTAGATTATTGACTCTGGTGCAAGTGGGAGACTGAAAGAAATATGCCATAGAGGCAATAATAAAGTTGTCATTTTTATTTCCATATATCATGATAAATGTTTATTATCCATGCTAGAATTGTATTAACTAGAAACTTGATACATGTGTGAATACATAGACAAAACACCGTGTCCCTAGTAAGCCTCTACTATACTAGCTTGTTAATAAAAGATGGTTAAATTTCCTAACATAGACATGTGTTGTCATTTGATGAATGGGATCACATCATTAGAAGAATGATGTGATGGACAAGACCCATCTGTTAGCTTAGCATATTGATCGTTCAAGTTTCATTGCTATTGCTTTCTTCAGGTCAAATACATATTCATTCGACTATGAGATTATGCAACTCCCGGATACCGGAGGAATACCTTGTGTGCTATCAAATGTCACAATGTAACTGGGTGATTATAAAGATGCTCTACAGGTATCTGCGAAGGTGTTTGTCGGGTTGGCATAGATCGAGATTAGGGTTTGTCACTCCGAGTATCGGAGAGGTATCTCTGGCCCTCTCAATAATGCACATCATAAGAAGCCTTGCAAGCAATGTGACTAATGAGTTAGTTGCGGGATGATGTATTACGGAACGAGTAAAGATACTTGCCGGTAATGAGATTGAACTAGGTATGAAGATACCGATGATCGAATCTCGGGCAAGTAACATACCGATGACAAAGGGAATAACGTATGTTGTCATTACGGCTCGACCGATAAAGATCCGTCGGACTCTTGATCCAGCAATAATTGTTATTACGTATGTTGTCATTACGGTTCGACTGATAAAGATTCGATATTAGGGTCGAACCATAATGACAACATACGTTATTCGATGATCCAGCAATAATTCTCCCTCTCCCACCTATATATACATGGGGAGGGGGCGCCTAGAAGACACACCAACAATTGTTAGCCGTGTGCGGCGTCCCCCTCCACAGTTTACGCCTCCGGTCATATTCACGTAGTGCTTAGGCGAAGCCCTGCGCGGATCACTTCACCATCACCGTCACCACGCCGTCGTGCTGACAGAAGTCTCCCTCGACACTTTGCTGGATCAAGAGTTCGAGGGACGTCATCAAGCTGAACGTGTGCAGAACTCGGAGGTGCCATACGTTCGGTGCTTGATCGGTCGGAACGAGAAGAAGTTCAACTACATCAACCGCGTTGTCAAACGCTTCCGCTTTCGGTCTACGAGGGTATGTAGACACACTCTCCCCCTCTTGTTGCTATGCATCTCCTAGATAGATCTTGCGTGAGCGTAGAAATTTGTTTGAAATTACATGCTACGTTTCCCAATAGAGAGGATGATGCAGTACAATAGAGATAAGTATTTCCCTCAGTTAAGAACCAAGATTATCGATCCAGTAGGAGAACCACGCAAGACCTCGTGAACAACACCTACATACAAAATAACAAATACTTGCACCCAATGCGATCAAGGGGGCTGTTAATCCGCTCGATGGTTAATTGCAAGGATCAAGTCTGATAATGGTAGATAGATAAACAAAAACACAAAATAAAATAACGGTAAATAAATTGCAGTAGGGTATTTTTGGATTTTATATATGATAGAGATAGACTCAGGGGCCATAGTTTTAACTATAAGTTTCTCTCTCGAACAAAAAGCATATAATGGGTAAACAAATTACTGTTGGGCAATTGATAGAAAGCACATAGTTATGACGATATCCAAGGTAATGATCATGTATATAGGCATCATGTCCGAGACAAGTAGACCGGCTTCTGCCTGCATCTACTACTATTACTCCACACAACGACCGCTATCTAGCATGCATCTAGAGTATTAAGTTCATAAAGAACGGAGTAACGCCTTAAGAAAGATGACATGATGTAGACAAAGTAAACTCAAGCAATATAAATAAACCCCATCATTTTATCCTCAATGACAACAATACAAATATGTGTCTTGTCCCTTTCTGTCACTGGGATATAGAGCACCGCAAGATTGTACCCATTACAAAGCACCTCTCCCATTGCAAGATAAATCAATCTAGTTGGCCAAACCAAACGGATAGATCGGAGAGAAATACAAAGCTATAATAATCATGCATAAAAGAGTTCAGAGAAGACTCATATAATATTCATAGATAATCTGATCATAAACCCACAATTCGTCGGATCCCAACAAACACAGCGCAAAAGATTACATCGAATAGATCTCCAAGAACATCAAAGAGAACATTGTATTAAAGATCAAAGGGAGAGAAGAAGCCATCTAGCTATTAGCTATGGACCCATAGGTCTGTGGTAAACTACTCACACATCATCGGAAGGGTAGCAAGGTTGATGTAGAGGCCATTCGTGATTGATTTCCCCTCCGGCAGAGTACCGAAAAAGGCCTCCAGATGGGATCTCCGAAGAAGAGAAACTTGCGGCAGTGGAAAAACTATTTTGGGTGGTTCTTTATTGGTTTCCCAATTTTAAAGAATTTATAAAGGTGGAATTAGGTCAAACGGAGCCACATGGGGCCCACAAGGTACTTGGGCGCGCCTACCCTCCGTGGGGTCCACAAGGTACTTGGGCGCGCCTACCCCTAGCCGCGCCCAAGTGCCTTGTCGCCTACTCGTTGCACGTCTGGTCTCCTCCCGAAGCTTATAGGGTCTCTCTTGTCCAGAAAAAAAATCATCAAAAAGTTTCGTGGCATTTAGACTTCGTTTGGTACCGATTTCCTAGCAAACCAAAAACAGACAAAAACAATAACTGACACTTGGCACTAAGTTAATAGGTTAGTCCAAAAAAATATTTGCATATAAAACATCCAAGATTGATACTATAATAGCATGGAACAATAAAAAAATTATAGATACGTTGGAGACGTATCAGGCACCCCGTGCTCTTAGATCCCGTCGACGGGACTCTGGCCGCGATGAGGTCTGGCAGTTGGGGCTCTGCACGCCTGGCCTAGAGCGACAGAGGAAGCACCGTTGTGTCTGGGATTCCGACGGCGGCAAGGTCGGGCGGCTGGGCGCTCTCTCCCGTTCTGTCAAGGTGCTCTGGCGGCAACCTGCTCGTGTTGTGTCCCGAACCAGAGCGACGAGGAGCGCCTGGCGTTCAAGGCGGCCTGCTCGCAGTGGCAAAGGCAGAATATTCTTCAAGGTATGGTCGATGTAAGCAGCTAGGCGCACAAAATACAGACTGTGAAGTTTTCCTAGACCTAAACGTGCATATAGTATGAAGGTTTTTATGGTGTGGCGGAGGCCAAAGCTCACCAGATTGCTACCATCGCCACTGCCTGCTCGTGTTGCTCGAGCAGCTGCGTCCCAGACCAGAGCGCGAGCGAGTAAGCACGGCGGAGGCGCTGCTCCGACGTTGTCCTGACGGCCACATCATCTCCCACGGCATGGTGGGTGGTCTGCACCGAGATGGGTTGGTGTGTGTGCGGGAAAAGAGAGAAAGGAAAAGGTGGAGAGAGATGGGATGGTGGGTGAATGGTGGGTGGGCCTAGGTCGAACACGAGAGGACACATACGGACGAGGATGATGCAGAAAATGTCTGGCTTGTATCCGCTTTGGACCCAAATCATGAGCAAATTTGATCCTGAGTAAACACAAAACGATGAAAAAATGATATAAGTCGTTGCGTTGGACCATTGTTTTTTGTCGTTTTGGAACCAAAGAAACACACCTGGATAAAATTGGGTTGTGCGTTGGAGTTGACCAAAGGCACATATTTGCTACTACTTCTAGTATAAACCAAACATACCCTAAATCCCCTCCGTTTCTTTCTAGGATCGATCCGCCCCACCCAGTGGTGCTGGACGGCGATGCCGTGCCGTGCCGTTCGGGCTACTATGCTCGCGGCCGTCCGATCCGGACATCGCCCTTTCATTCAGACATCCCCAACGACATTCCATCGCGAGCTCGCGAAGGCAGTCTGGTAAAATCCCCATGTCCCCCAAGCTTCGCCGCAAATGGTTAAAGAGCAGTACCTTCGTGGCTTCGTCCACCTGCCCCTCCCTCCCTTTCTCATCGCGTCCGTGTCCTGTCGCGCACCTCGCTTCTCTCCGCCCTCACCCAATCCCTCCCAAAACCCTCGCCGCCGCCCCAAAGGAGGAGCCTGAGCGCGATCCCACCGGCGGCCGCCGTCATGGAGGTGCCGGGCTTCGCCGATTCTCCGTGCCGCCCGAGGAGCGCGCGGTACGCGGTGAAGGGGTACCCCAACTACGCGGAGGAGCCCGACTTCTGCGGCCCCGCCACGCCGTGCCGTCCGCGGACCGCGCGGCATGCCCGGAAGGGGTGCCTCGACTACGCCGTGCCGCCCGATGCCCGCGCCGTCCACGCGCCGTGCCGCCCACGGAGCGCACGGGACGCCGACAAGGGGTGCCTCGACTACGCCGAGCTGCCCGACGTCCGCTCCTCCGCCGCGCCGTGCCGTCCACGGAGCGCGCGGTATGCCGAGAAGGGGTACCCCGACTACGCCGAGCCCGATGACTTCACCGACCCCGCGCCGCGCCGCCCACGGAGCGCGCCGCACACCGAGAAGGGGTGCCCGGACGACGCAGGGTCCGTCGGGCGCCTCGGGCACAAGAGGGACGAGGGAGGCGTCCCGGTAAAGAAGCCGGTGCTGCATTACGTAAGGAGGAAGCAGAGGGAGGCTGCCAAGGCCGCGGAGACGGCGGTGGACATGCTCGTTCCGTTGCTCCAGGGCATGGAGGTGGAGTCCGACGCGGTGGCGCTGGACGGGAGAAAGAGGCGCAGGACGGTCACCGCGCCCATGGCAACGGCGATGACTGCATGCGAGGTTTTGGCGCTGCCCAAGGACAACGAGGAGGTGGCGCCCGTGGATGGTGGGGCCGATGAGCATGGCGGTGGCGGCAAGAGCTGGAGGTTGCGTGTGAAGGAAACGCTGCGGGCTTTCAGCAGTAATTACCTTCACTTTGTGCAGGTCTCCCGGTCTCCTTAATTTTCTCGTTAACAAAAACATACTTCTGAATGTGGGCACTGGGCATATTAAGGATTGTTAGTTAGTTTCTGAAAAAACAAAAGGGATTGTTAGTTTCCTATAGTGTTTTTAAGGCCTGGCATATGGTTTGTGTCACAGGAGGAACAGCAAAGGGAGCAGGCTGTAAGGCAAGAGCTGAAGGCCTCCAGGGCTCTCAAGCGTCAGGTGTGGCATTCTGTGTCTTCTATGATAAACGAACAGTTTTAGCTGTGAAATTAGGGTCTCTTTGACCATGAAAGATTTACACGTACTGGTTGGCTGGACGTACCATGAACGCACAGTTTGAGCTGTGAAATTCTGGAGCATGAATATGAAGTTCATTCAGTTTTTTCATGCCATTAGTTGAGTAATCTCGTACAGTTGTACTGTTGGCTGTTGCACAGAAAGTAGTCCGCCAGTCATAGTGTTTGCTAATTTTCAGTTGCCTGAAATTCCATAAATCTCAGTCACCTAGAAGTTGCACAATTGGACCAGGGGCTACTAAAATTGCAGTAACATGTGCATTTTTAGTACTCTGATATTAGTGCTATCAGGTCTTTCCTCCTAAATAGCTTTGTCATCATTGTGCACATGGATGCATATGCTTGGTCTGATCTTATGTTTGTTTGTTTGGCTATTTGTTGCTAACCTATGTTGTGTGTGCTTTGTTTAATTTAATGGGCCATGTCATGTGGTTTCTACTACCAGGACTTTCCTTCAAAATGATTTATTATATGATCCTGTTTGTTTATGACCTTGTGTACACCTTGAATCCTGATTATATTGAATTTGTAGTAGCTATGTGTGCATACAGGAAATATAAGTTGCGGGGAGCTTATAGTTCCCTGCTTGTTTCCCTTTTTTCTTGATCATGTCTTCATTCTGAAACGTGTTATGCTTGTTCGCGTTAGCAGGTCTTTTCTCCTAAATATTTTGCAGTCATTGTGCACATGGAAGCATGCTTGCAGTCATTGCGCTGGATGCTGTGTGTTAGGCATTTCTTTCTAAAAGGCTTTTGTATGCTCCTATTTCTATTTGTTTCTAACATTTTGTACATCTCAAATACAAATCATATTAGTAATAGTCCATGTGAAGCGTGTGATTAATAATCGGGAATTTTACGGCGTGTCGCACTCTCCAGTGTGTGATCGACCACGCTGTCGAGTCTGCGCAGGCTGATGATGACCTGCTGACGCCCTGGCCGACATCCACTGCATCCAGCGCATGCAGGGGATTGGGCCCGTCACGCCATAGCGCAGTCCTTAATAATTAGGTGCATTTTGATACTTTTTTTTAGAGTACGCCAAGAGCGTACCTAAGCTTTATAGAAGGGAGAAATAATTACAAGAGGATTGTTCTGGCCGTCACCACAAGTCGGCGAAGCCAAAGAGACTCCCACTCCTACTCCTACCATACAGGACTACTCACACAAGTGTTGAACACTCCTTGCTCCTACCGCTAGCCAAAGTCGCAGCTCTTGATAAATCTTCGTGGAGAGTTCCTCTTCCTTGCTAATGCCATGGCCACCAAAAACTCGCCCATTCCTTTGCTTCCAAATGCTCCAACAAGTCAATAGCACCAGCGAATCAAATCCCTTTCGATGCCCCTTGGGGATCCATTTCCGGGCAGTTGGCCACCATTCCTGCAATATATCCGTCGGCGAGGGCATCATCCGCATGTCGATCTTAGCCCACCTGAAGCATTGGAACCACACTTGCCTCGAGTAAACACATTGGAGCATTATATGATTCACCGAGTCCTCCTCTTGATCATACAGGAAACATACAGATGTAGCATCCTGAAGTCCATGCCGGAGTCTACGATTGGAGGTCCAAAGTCTTTGCTGCAGCGCCAACCACATGAACAGTCTGCAGCCCAGTGGAGCCCAGCATTTCCACAGTCCTTTTGCGCATCCCAATCTGATAGGTCCCTCGTTCATGATCCGGTAAGCCGAAGAAGCCGAGTACTGGCCCGATGCCGACCACTTCCAAATAGCTTGATCCTCCAATGAGGAGTCAAGATCCACAGTACCTAATCTCTTCCATAGCTGAATGAACTGGACAAGCCCGTCTGCTGACAGTTCCCCTTTGATGCCATTAATCCAATTGCTTGAGGTCAACCCATCCTTTGCCAACCGCCGATTCACTGTTTGGGTTCGAACTTGCACTATCACCAGCGGTGCAATTTCCATAATGCGGGGACCCTGGATCCATCTATCCTTCCAGAATAGGATTTGGCTTCCATTGCCCCCCAATGCACCAAGCTAGCGAAGGCTGCTTGCATCTCCTTGTCTGCCGACATAGCCAGTCCCTGCCAAGGTTTGGAGTTATCAGTACGTCTGAGCCATTCCCATCTGAGCCTGAGGGCAATTCCTTGTGTATGCAAATTCAACACACCCAGCCCTCCAAGCTCCTTAGGCCGGCAAACCCGACTCCAGGCCACTAGGCACTGTCCACCGTGAATCTCCTCTGAACCGGCCCAGAAGAACGCCTTACACCCTCTGTCAATGCTATCCAAGGCCCACTTCGGTGCATTGGCCACGATAAGATGATGGATAGGCCTCGCTCTAACGATGCTGTTGATAAGAATCAACCTGCCAGGCATAGTTATCAGACCTCTCGACCATCCTGGCAGGAAGTTGAGCACCGCATCCACCATAGGCTGCCACTGATTGCGAGTTAGTTGCTTGATCGAAAGTTGGAGGCCGAGGTATTTACACGGAAAAGTTTGAATCCTCCACGGTAGCGCTGCAGCAACTCTTTCGGTGTCCCCCGCTCCCGGCCTAATCATGATCGCCAAGGACTTTTGATAGTTAATCTTCAGACCCGATGCCTCTCCAAAGATGTGCATTACTTCCTTGACAAATGCCAGATCCATGTGGGAGAACGACATCATCCGCATAGATCGATAGCATTTTGATACTATTATAGATGCTTTACATATTTCTGTCCCCCGTTACTTACTCCAATATACTTCATTCTAAAATTTTGAAATAGAATGGTTAACATGGGTCCATGCACCCCTTGTGAAAAGTAAAATTTTAAAAATAGTTCTAAAATAAAAAATTCTAAAATTTTAGGTTAACTGTTCTACTCACATGTGAAGTTTTGCAAAGAAATGACATCAGTTGTACTCTTGGCAAAAATAACATTTAAAAAATCGGACATCCAAATTACTTCAAACATGTTTTTTTAAGCGCTGACTTTGCCTTTTTTGCCCAGAATACCGTGTCATTTCTTCGCGAAACTTCACACATTGACAGAACATGGGTCCACACTCACTCTATTTTTTTCTGATTTTACTGTTCATAAGGGGTGTGCATGGACCCATGTTCCAAAGTTCAACCCCTGAGCTAATTCTAGTATCATGCAGTAAGTTTTCCTTAATTAAAATCTACATGGCTCCTCCCGTGTTGGAGTTCGTTTATTATCTGTTTCCTCAGACATAATTTACTTTGAACGGTCCTGTCGATGATTTTTGTTTATTTTCTCATACAAATGTTTGATTTTATCACTTATGGAACAACAGACTCTGGGTAAATGTGGGAAAACCAAGCCATGGGTGAAGCATTAGCTCAAGAGGGTAAAAAAATGCTAGGGACCGTAAATCGAAGGTTGAAATATAAACTTTGACCAGTTATAATCCTCGTCCCCACCGGCCCCTATCCACAAAAAAATGCATTGCCGTATTTTTATGTTATTTCTGGCAGTTTGATACCCTATGAAATGTTTGGTACGATTTCATAACCTTCTTTGCTTGTGAACATGGAAGACTAACAACCAAGATGACGAAGATTTTGAAGAAGTCAAACGGCCATCAAAGCGCCCTGATCTGAAAGCATTAACAAAGGTACCTTCTTATTAGTGATACTTAGAATTGTGTATTATAGATATTGCAAATTTATGTGAACCTGGAAAATAAAACAGATGCAAGCGACCAATGCCGTACTTTATCCAGAGAAGAGGATAGGGCATCTTCCTGGTTAGTGTTTCATTTATTTTCAAAGAGGAAAATGTCTTATTGATTGATGAAACAGTTCTTGCCTACTTTCTTACTAGCTTTATAGAAATAACAATGTGAATTCGCTCATTGTCTTCTTTCTTAGGGGTTGATGTTGGAGATCAATTCTACTCACGTGCTGAGATGGTTGTGCTAGGCATACATGGCCATTGGATGAAGGGTATAGATTATATTGGTTCAAAACATCAAGATAAGGTAAGGCTAGTGGAATGGGTATTCAAAATTAGCGGATAACACAGTAACATATTCGATATTCTATTAATGACCATGACATATTGGCCCATTAAATATGAAATCGACATTCAGCTTGGTATGCTCTTGGTTTATTTGATCCTAACCAAATTTGATCTGTATGCACTTGATTCATTTCATAATTGAAACAATAGCCTGCAAAGTTTCATCCAAAAATATGGCTACCTGTGTTCTATGAAAAAAATAACAAAACGAATACAGTTATCTCTTGTTTTTTTATGGAACACAAATTATTATATTTTTTATGATTTTTTGCAGGTTCTCATTTTATAGCATACACCCACATCCATGATTTTTTTTCAGAATTTGCGGGGACATTGGGAGATAAAACCACCCTTCAAACCGTGGCCGAATAACTGCAAAGATTAGAAAAACATGACAATTTGTGTTCTGTAACCCCCCCCCCCCCCCCCACCGCACACACACACACACACACACAAAGGCGAGAGGAAGTTATTTATCTCTTGTAATTTTTGCCTAGGACACAAATAGCAATGTTCCTGGATTAAGCTTTGCAGGTTATGATTTTGTATCATTCCTTACATTCGCAAAAAATTCATGTGTTTTGGGAACACGAAAATGCAAAAACAAGCTAGGGTACAAGTTAGACGGTTCTACAAATTTCAAGGTTTAATAATACATATTTCATAGTTCAGTGTTCAACTCGAACCAAGCACCATGGTCTAGGGTTCCCTGACCTAGATGTAAAATTGAACTTCAGTTCAGTATTGAATACATAAGAAGACGGGGAAATGGTTGCTCAAACAGAATTCACCCATTTTTCTTAGTTACATGCCCAAAAAGAAGGTTTGGACAATTCGTCGCTCCTTGACGTCTAAGCCGTGAACTAATAAATGCAATTTAACCCCAAGTGATGGTGTCACCCACAAAACTCGATTAAAACCCGGTAGAAATGATTTGTAGCTTAGTACTCCCTAACACATGCTGCATGGCTCCTCTCTTCTTCCTCCCAAGCTAGCCCAACCCCACATTGTGAAATTAACACGACAATTTTTTTTTCCGCTTTAGCATACAGCTGACTGATGTAGCACTGAAGTGAAATAGAAGTCAAGTTAAGTACCATAGTAGCCTACGAGTAAAATTTACTCAGGAGTGTTTCGTTTGTTTAAATGGTATGTAAGTTGAAATATAATGCACGTCAACAACAACAACAACAACGAAGCCTTTAGTCCCAAACAAGTTGGGATAGGTTAGAGGTGAAACCCATAAGATCTCGCAACCAACTCACGGTTCTGGCACATGGATAGCAAGCTTCCACGCACCCCTGTCCATGGCTAGTTCTGCACGTCACATTGCAATGAAATGATTTGACAGTGTGCCATATAGAAATAGGTCATTGAACACTCATATAATGTCATTGTCTGTTTATATATATACAACATAAGAGGGTAAACATTTTAATGTCTTGATCGTAGAAATATTTTCTATTTTTTGAGTAAGTTCATGTTAAATTATTTTATTTCACAGGACTTTGTCTAGCTGTTAATATCTGGTTGTATTTATTTTTCTGATGTACAATCTGCAAAGCTCTATTGATCATATTATTTGTTAATATATCTATTCCATAAGAAAAAATGATTTATTTGGTAGTGTTGATCACTTGATTAAGCAGCCAGGGTATCAAGATTTAATTTTCCCTCTTGCCACCTGCATTGTAATGTCGGGGGCATATGAAGATGATTTTGACAAAGCTGACGAAATTATTTACACTGGCGAAGGAGGGAACAATTTGCTTGGCAACGGTCACCAGAAAACTGAACAAACGTTGCTTCGGGGAAACTTGGCACTGAAGGTTACTTCCCGGGGTTCCTTTGATTTTTATATCGTGCAAAAACCTATCTTGTTGTTTCAGTTTTTCATTCTTTCTTGTATGTATAATCTATAGTCACACTTCAATTATAATGTGCTCAGCCTTATTATTTTCTTCTTCCCATATAACATTTGTTTTCTTTCTTTCTTTCTATTATTTGTAATCTTATTCGAGTTGAATATTTTTTTTTTCAAAAAGGAGGTTGAAATCCCGAGCCTGCATCATTGCGATGCACACAGCCATTGATTGCATCACCAAGTTTAGAGTAGCTTATGCTCTTCCTTTTCCATCTCAAGAATTAGTTCTCTTCCAAATGCTAATAGTCGCCTCTTACTTCTACTAGTAATAATGTACGTGCAATGCACGTTTATATTAGGTAGGATATTAGTTGCACGTTGGTATTTGGTAAGATATCAATTACTTTTTCGCGAAAATGGTAGGATATTAATTACATGACAGATTTCAAGGGATAGCGTTAAGTCAAAATGTGTTTATAACCAATGGCAGTGGTGGGTAATTAGAGCGTCAAACGTGTTTGGTGCTCAACATTGGAGTGATTTGAACCGCTAGATAACATGATTTGACGGTCGAGATGATTTGGATCTGCCCATTTGGGTCTTTTTATATTGGTATAGATTAAAGGTTGAATAGCATCCATTGCAATTACCAGTTCTCTTTGTAATCTACTACCTCGGTCCCAAAATATAAGACATCTTTGCAGTTCGTCTTATATTTTGGGACAGAGGTAGTACTTCTCACAGTTTTTGTTCTTCGTATTGATTAACCTTTGCTGCTGGCTCTCGAGTGACATAATTTAATATTGTGCAGAATAGCAAGGATAATGGCAACCCTATACGGGTTATTCGTGGGCATATAGAAAAGAACAGCTACACTGGAAAAGTGTACACCTATGATGGATTGTACAAGGTTTTTATCTCCTAGATTATCTTAATATCAAATATCTGTTTGGTACCAAGTGTATGTAGACTGATAGTTTTGAACTAATCATCCAAACTAGCGACTTAGTGTGATATTTTTATTTTGCCGAAGAGTCACCTAGTGTGATCTTATTATCAAATATAACCTCCGTCTGGAATTAACTGGCGCAGAAATGAGTGTAGACGCGTTTCAGTGTGTAGATACACTCATTTCAGCGACAGTTAATTCCAGACGGAGGGAGCATTTGTATATCTATTCAAATATTTCTTCCATTAACTTAAGGCTCTAGTCTGAAGCAAATTGAAGTATTCCATCAGCGATAGTTGCAGTGATCTTGCCTCCTGTTATATGTCTTATCTTTACTGCTTCTGAAACTTGAACATGTCTCATGGTTGCATCTTGAGTAACTTATTTTATGACTACAAATGTTACATAGGTAGTGGATTGCTTGTCAGAGAAAGGAGTGCGCGGGCATTTGGTTTTCAAATTCAGATTGAAGCGTCTTGAAGGTCAACCACCTTTGACAACTTCCAGGGTAGAGTTTACAAGCTCAAGCTGATTTCAGCCCCTTATCTTCTTGTTTTCGATATCTCTTTATTCTTCTTTTTGCATTATAAGAGCACTTGTATCAACATTTCAATCTAGTATAGTATTATTATTGACTGAACTAGGTTCCAAGATCATGGCTGTAATCAGATGTTCAGTTGTGGCTCGATTTTGGCTGAACCATTTGGAATCTTCGTCAAAGAGTTGTCAAATGTGTATGAAACAAAAAATTATGCAAAAAAAAAGTAAAGAAAACTGGAAAATAACCAAGTTGACTGGGAAACCGCTGTGAACTTGGAAACGATCTAGGAAACAGGAGGTACCATTTTTTTACTGCTATTGTTCTTACAATCCGGGATCACATGCGTTCTTAGAATCCTTAATCACATATGTAGTTTGTGCCTTTTCTTTACTGTGTATTTTTCTCACAGAAGAACTTCTTGTGCTTGGATCTTTCAGTTCAGTTATCCAGCAATTTCCTAGTACTTGATGTTGGTTAGGAGTCTGAAGATGCAGTCCCCCTCTATTAAATTTCTTACCCTTTATAAATATCATAATATCGACTCTCTTGACTGACAGCCTATTGTACTCATGTTTCAAATCCTATGTTTGAGAAGTGATTTTCATTCCACTTAATTTTCTTTGACCCTGATGCTTTATTTAGTATTTCTTTACCTTTTAGCTTCTTATAAACACATATATGTGCAGGTGCTGTTTAATCGTGGAGATGTTCACATGCCAATTTCTGAATTACCTGGGTTCGTTATTTGAGCACTGACCATATTGATTTATCCTCAGTATTCATACTCTTTTGTCTTTTCCCTCCGGCTCTTACTATTTGTCTTTGAGTTTGTTCAATAGGTTGGTTTGTCGGGACATCTCTTATGGGCAGGAGAACATTCCAATTCCTGCTACAAATTTAGTTGATGATCCTCCTGTTCCTCCATCTGGTATGCTACAAACTTCTATTTATTCCCTTTAACTAGCTCTCCTGTCCATCGTTTTACCTGTTTTTATCATATGTGATTTTGGCCGCTAATTTTCTGTTTATGCCAGATGCTTGCTTGTTCTGTTCTTTTTTGACATGTGTTACTTGTATTGCTTGAGTTTCTCGCTTTTCACAAATATTGAGCGCACACACTATAATGATTTTATCTGCATCATGCCTTTTGTAGGCTTTGTGTACTCTAAGTCACTGCAGATTCCAGAATATATCAAGATGCCAGCTGACAGTATGGGTTGCAATTGCAAAGGAGATTGTTCTAGCTCTACACACTGTTTGTGTGCTGATCGCAATGGCTCTGATCTACCATATGTGTCCACACAAAAGAAAGTGCGTGCTAAGCATCTGGATTCTACACATAAGAATGTTGGAAGGTAACATTTTGCGTTGAAGATCATTGGGCTTTTAGCATAATGTAATGTCAAAAAACATGTTTATGGTAATATTTGCCTACGATGTGAAGTGGCAATGGCGCATCAAGTTTTCAGGGAACGAAAAAAAATGTTGATCATGTACTCATTGTTCTTGGGCTGCAGCTCTTCTTTAATCGGTTGTGTAATCTTTAGGTTGGTGGAGCCCAAAGCAGTTGTGTTTGAGTGTGGTGCTAATTGTAGCTGCCACTGCAGCTGTGTAAATAGAACATCCCAGCAAGGATTGCAATACCGCCTAGAGGTACTACTTTTCTTAGTCTCTTATTTTCTTTTATGTGTTATATCCTTACTTCCTCCAGTCAGGTTTATAAGTGGAGCAAGGGTTTTCAGGTCTTTAATTTGACTAGCAAAACTTTTGTTATATGCCCACAAAAAATATATCTTCAGATTCGTCGTCGAGTGAAGTTTCAAAATATCTTTTTTGGCATATTAGATATGTTATGTTAGTCAAGTTAAAGACCTAAAATTTCATGCCTGACTTATATACACAACCGGACAGAGTATATTACATTGCCTTGTAGATTAACGAATCAAAATGTAAATTCAGGTGTTCAAGACTGAGTTAAAAGGTTGGAGTGTAAGAACGTGGGACACTATTCTTCCTGGGGCACTCATCTGTGAATACACTGGGGTACTGAGGAGAAACGCTGAAGTTGAAGGTTTGCTGGACAACAACTACATATTTGATATAGACTGTCTTCAGACCATTAAAGGCCTGGATGGGAGGAAGGTAATGCATTATTCTCTTCCGTTTGCTGGTTTCAACTTTGGAGCTGAACTGTTGTATGCCCGATGCCTCGATTTGATGCTATTTCTCCAAGTTACCAACTTACCATAATAAAACCAAGGATATATTACTGTGATGCACTACTTCTAGTTCTCAATACAATTGTTCTCTGTTAGAATGGGAAAGTGAAAGTGATATCATGATTGTCTTTGACTAGTAAAGTGATATCATGATATCATGATTTGTTCATCTTTCTAGAGCTAGTAATCGGCCTAGATTTTGTTGGAACAGATGGAGCAGCATATCCTGTAAAATGATCTACTATAATTTCCTCCACCTGAAGTTGTCATTTTCTTCCCTTTCCACAATGTCATATATTGTGTATTAACACATCATTACCATGATATTTGCTCGTTATTTTTCTACAGCAAAGGTCTGGCTCAGAACTGCATATGGCATCTCTTCAAGACGAGCATGACTTGGAGGCTTCTCAAGCCCCAGAGTATTGCATTGATGCTGGTTCCATTGGCAACATTGCGAGGTTCATAAATCATAGCTGCCAACCGAACCTTTTCATCCAGTGCGTATTGAGCTCACATAGAGATATCAAGCTAGCAAAAATCATGCTTGTTGCAGCTGATACCATACCACCTCTTCAGGTGAGTTTTTGTGACTAAAACTTGATTTTTTTTCAAGGAAAAATTAACTCTGTAAGATGTTAACCATGAAATTCAGTGATAGTTGAATCATAACTATTGAAGATCTATTGTTCAGTTATTTGACCTGTTAATCTTAATGTGTTGATTAGTTAGTAATTTATTCATTTTCCCATGTTACGTTTTACTTTTTGCCTGGTCATCCTAAGTAGCACTAACCCTATTATATTGATGAATTGATATATCTGATAAACACATAGATGTCTAAGAGTAGCACCAACTCCCAGAAAGGTAAACTTGTGTTACTTTAAAACTCGGTGAGATAGTTGAATCAGAATCACTCAAGCTTTATTTTCAGTTATTTGTGGTACTTATCTATTTTCATTTAGTAATTCATTCATTTTCCATGTTACATTGCTCCTCAACCATGTTTGTGGTAGATCATCTTAAGACAATTGAACTGCTCTTTGCCCATATTTGTATTACTAGTAAGCTGTTACCTGTGTTTAAGAAGATAGATGTTTCATGAATAGCACTGAAAAGATGAACATGGCCACTGCTTTTGTCAAATATGTTTACAGAAATTATGAAATAAATTCGTTTCAACGTCAACAAATATTTGGTGAAAAATCTACAGCATCATTTTAATACTGCCGACCCTGAAATTTCTAGATACACTATAGAGATCAAAGTGAGAAAATTCGATCATACACATTCTAAGGCGTTATGTTTTTTTAGATAATGGAAGCTTCTTCTTTTTTTTACCCCCGGCCTATGGATCATAGATGCATGCACCCATACTAAGGTGATATGTATTTTATGAATTGGTTTTGTAAACTGCTGTTAAGTTAAATATTACGTAGTAGATATTGAAACATAATCAATTATATCAATTGTACAAGTGAGGGCACATGACCTTTTATCTTCCTGCTGCTTCACCTGCCTATGGCTTGCTGACTTGACTGTACTTGTTGCAGGAACTCTCGTATGACTACGGGTATGGAATGGACAGTGTCATTGATCCAGATGGCAATGTTGTCAAGTTAGCTTGCCATTGTGGTGCCTCTGACTGCCGAAAGTGGCTCTATTAGGTTCTTTGACAGGTGCCATAGTGCTTTTCATGGGAAACTCCAAGTTAGCTTGCTACTGTGGCACCTCTGACTGCCGAAAGCGACTATATTAGGTTTTTTTACTGTGTCATGGTGCTTCTAGGGAAACTCTTAACGTTATTACTCTTCATAGGACGCCATGCCATGCTTGCTGTGTAGCACAAGGGTAGTACCCAGGCGAAACATTTCATTTTGTGTAGATGACATGCTTGTTGTGCTACTTGACCGACATTCAGCCAATAGCATGACTAAATTAATATGTTATGGGGTTTCCTTTTTCTACATTTTCTTTGCATTTCTTGTTTGCATTATTTATGTTTGTGTGATATACCTGTGATAGTTTTCTTTGCTTGGTCTTGTTTAAAAATGGAAAGGGATGATTAATGGCTCATAAGGAGACCTTTATACTGTCTCCAAAAAAGAGGAGACCTTTAGCCAGCATACTTTGATTTGTTGGAGCCAATACTATGTTATGAACAATTTCATTCTTCAGACTTTTAAGCTCCTGCCAGGCGCAAGGGTAGTCTGACTTATCCAAACTGCCCTCATGAGTAAATTTGTAGTAGTACAAACTTGTACATGGTGTACCCTTGTATGGTTTGGAAGCCATATGTGGGTTGGTTCTGAAGCCCACACATTTGTCCTGCAACTGCAACTGTAAGAGAAGCCTTGATGATGGAAAAACATCAGGTTACTGAATCGCTCTGCTGACCGTCGAAGGATCCAAGAAGTTCCTAGCCAGCTATGTGGATTTGCTACCGATCATTGAGCAATTTCTACATGCAGATTTTGACAAAGAAGGTGCTAAGCTGATACATATCGAAGGGCGCCACCGCCCTTGGACCTAAACTCACGAGGAAGTAGATGCGGGTGCCACCGCCAGAAGATCACGTTAATCTCAACGTCGACGGCCCCTTCCAGGCGGCTGATGGCACAGTGGACACTGGTATGATTAGTGCGTGATCACCGTGGTGGTGCCCTGGCGGTCGTTACAGCTGTGTGCTGAACCTTGGTACGATCTGTGCAGATGACCCTTAAACTGATACCTCTTGAGGAGTCTCGATGATTCAGTCCGTGGATGTTCACCTCTCGTGTTATTTATCCCAGGTTGCACCCAGGTTGCAGAGATAAAGGTGTTGCTCAATGGAGAGAGATGGATGTTAGCGTTAGGAAAATTCCTAGAAACCAAAACTTGGGTTATTGCTACTGTTCGTAGGCTACAGGCTCGTACTGTCTGCTGGCTCGGCAATTACCCGCTGGAGCTAACTAACTGACGCGGAACGCATCCTCATCCACGTTTGATGAATATCAAGGTTTCATCAACCTTGGGGGGAGGGGTTCAATGCATAAACATTAGGTCTAATGTAATCTTGTTCTACTTTGCACTAGGTAGCATCACCATGTTTTGAGCGCTGTTATTTAAACGCTTGGTGGATGCTATTTTGGTTTTCAGGTATACAGAATAAAATTTGGCTCAGTTCAATAATATGGCTTTCAGGTTCCAGGGAAAGATGGCAACATGAACAGAGATACATAATCGTACCGACTACCAAGTACAGTACTACCAACGATGGCGTCCATTTTGGGGCCGAACAAGATTAGACTTGAGACACGAAACATGGAAGACAAAGACAGTAACTGAATGAAGCAACGCAAAGGCACAAAATACCCTCACCAATCGTCGAGCAGGGCAGGCACATGGATACATCGAAACAGAAGCGCAGGAATGCAGTGCAGGCCGCGACACCTAGTCGATGATTATGAAGGCAGTCCCCCCCTCGCCGCCCCAGAGCGACGTGGCCCCGCTCGCCTGAGGCGCCGCCGTCGCGCTCTGCTCGCTGCCCGGGGCCGGCGTGGCCCCGGTACCCTGAGACGCCGCCGCCTTCGGTTTCTCCTCGCCGTTGCAGAAGCCGAAGGACTTCGTCACGCGGTCCAGGAACCCGTTCAGCCGCGGGTCCTGGACCGGCGAGTCCTGCGCCGCCTTCGCGTTCTCCTCGCCGTCGCAGAAGCCGAACGACCTCGTCACGCGGTCCAGGAACTCGCTCAGCACCGGGTCGTTGACCGGCGAGTCCCGCACGCAGCAGACCTCGTCGACGCCGACTTCGTCGAAGCCGCCGCGGAACGGCCCGTCCGTCCACCGCACCGTGAAGCGGCACGCGCACCGCTCCTCGCCGCCCACGGTGACGTGAGCCGCTCTTTTCACCTGCGTATTCGGTCGGCGCTTGCTGATAAAGCATAACATACATGCGTGAGGAAAGAAGGAAGTGAGGACGGCGCAGCGCGAAGAGCGTACGGAATCGAGGACGGCGTCGTAGTACTTGCGCTCGCCGTCGGGCATGGCGCGGAGGACGCAGAGCGGCTGGCCGCGGCGGAGGTCGCCGCAGCGGGCGTCCTCGAGGGGCGGGCTCGCCGGGCGGAACCTGGCGCGGAGCGCGGCCACGTCGCCCGGGGAGGCGAGGTCGCCCGCGTCTGGGTCGTGCCACTCGTCGAACTCCTCGCGGAATTCCTCGAACATGACGCGCAGCGAGTCGCCCTGCAGCGCCATGCGCGCGCCGTACCACGCGCCGTCCTTTGCGCGGTACTCCAGGCGGGGAGGCGGCCGGCGCGGCGGGGCAGGGGCAGGGACCTTCCGGTTTCGCGGCGTCGGCATTGCCGCGGTACGGTGGGAGTGGCGGCCCTTGGGGTGGTTGGATCGACACGGGGAGGGGGTTTCCCGATGTTTTCTACTAGTACTAGATCGTCAAGCGTCTCGATCTTTTATTACTCCCTCCACTCCTCATACTGGTGCACTCCCTCCGTTCCTTTATAAGGTGTATTTATTTCTTTTATAAAATTTCATAATATAAGGTGCATTTTTTCTAATTCCTCAAAATCTGATTTTAGCCCTCTAGAAAAAGGAAAGTGTCTCTCCTTTGATTGCATGTATCTCTCCTTATAAAGAAAAAAAAAATACCTCTCTCCTGATTGTGTGTATCTCTTACTTTACTAGCCTAAATGATTTATTTGTCACTAATCAATGATTTAACGAAGGTTAATTTTGTATAATTTTATGCCTTGATCATCGTCCTAAAAATAATACACCTTACATAAAAAACTGGAGGGACTATTATGCACGAGGAGGGAGTAGTAGTAGCATACGCTAAAATTATATCAAAAAATTGGAGTGTATCATATTATACTCCCTCCATTCCTTTGGTTGTATGTAAGGTGTATTATTTTGATCACGATGAACAATGCACATAATTATACATAATTTAGAAGGAAATTAACCTTGACTAAATCACCTCATTAGTGGCAAGTAAATCATTTAGGCTAGGAAAGAAAAGAATACACCCAATCAAGAGAGATACTTTTCTTTTTCTATACAATGAGAGATACATCCAATTAGAAGACAGATACTTTTCTTTTTTTGGAGGTTAAAGACAGAATTATGTGAAATCTCTATATTATTATACTAATTAAAAATTCCCGATTCATCTTTCTTCCCATCACCCCTTCCTCGAACCTTCCCCGTATAATAATTAATCACTTTAGTGTATGTACCTTCTGAATCAATTTCACTTTTATTTACTTACCAAATTTTGATATATAAAAAGATAATCAGAAGTACATTTAATGAACATTTATTTACAAAATCACATACTATGGGCAGTTAAATCAATTCTGACCAAAATATAAGGTAAATCACAGACAAAATCTGATGAACATTTATTTACACAATCGCATATTATGGTAAATCACAAACTAACATACTAGAATATTTATATCCCGTTGGACGCATCTTAAAAAAATAACCCACGGTCCAGTATTAAATCCCTCTCTGTTCTCTTTATTTGTTGGGCTTCGGCCCAACTTCTGTAGCCATTGTTGTGCCACCCGGGCGCTGGTCAGTATTTCATGTTAGTAGGTCTAGTTCACTCTGTTTTCAGTCCGTTTAGGTACCTGGTCTTTATTATTTACACAAAATATGTTAAAATGATCGTGTTGCAACCGTTACTCAGATTAAAATAATTTTATATGTAATTTGACCAGAAAAATGCTTAATTTCCAACCATGCTATTAGTCGTTCCTGTTAACTAATATAAGTTCTTTTAGGGCATAAACTTAACTAACCTAATTAATTGCTATTGAATATTAAATGTTTTTACCTCATGTGAATTGGCTACATATGTTAAATAAAGTATGTTAAAAGGGCTTGCAGTGTACCCTTTTTTCTCCAGACTAAGGAGTACTAACCCATTTTCTATTATATATATAAACATTATTTTGATCACGGGATCAGAATAATATTATGATAACTACCCGACCCGTCACAGCAGTAGTAGTTCAACTTCACCCAAGAAGAGGTTGAACTTCCGCGAACATTGTCCAAATGGGTCTTCCGATATACCATTGGAAAGCTATGGACATGTGGATCACAACCTACGTTTAAGTTTTTACAAAATCAACACAGTTTAAAATCAATTTGGCAAACCGTTTTTCTTCATACAAAAAAACATGAAACGCATTTTCGAGTCTATTTCTAAACCGTTTATCGGAATGAGGCAAATGATACGGCATTGAAAAGTTGCTGCAAATCCTCTTATTTCACATATTTTTTTTCCAATTTCATACGGTTAACGAGTAATTTGAAAAATGACGAATTTTCTCAAACAAAACAGCCGAGCTCATTTTTTACGCGTAACTTGAAAACGGCAACTTGGATTGATGCAAATGATATGGCACTGGAAAGCTTATGAAAATGCACTTCTTTTACATATAAAACGTTTTTCTTAATTTTGAAGGGTTTAAAAGTTATTTAGAAAATGGTCGAAGTTACTCCGAGTTCGTATTTTCAGTTTTTTTTCTAAATGGTTTGTCGGAAGGCAGCAAATGATATGGCATTGGAAAGCCTGAACAATTGTGATACTTTTTTGTATACCAATTCTTTACAGTTTTAAGCCAATTTTGAAAATGGTTAAAAACATTTTTTGGCCATAATTTTCACAAACTTTGCCGAATTGGGCAAATAATATACAACTGGACGATGACCCACAAGTATAGGGGATCAATCGTAGTTATTTCGATAAGTAAGAGTGTCGAAGCCAACGAGGAGCAGAAGGAAATGACAAGCGATTTTCGACAAGGTATTGCGTGCAAGCACTGAAATTATCGGTAACAGATAGTTTGATAGCAAGATAATTTGTAACGAGCAATAAGTAGTAACGGTAATAAATGTGCAACAAGGTACTCAATCCTTTTTGTTGCAAAGAACGAGTCGAAACATAATAAGCAAAGCGTTCTTGAGGGCACATGCGAATTTCATCTAGTCACTTTCATCATATTTGTTTTATTCACGTTTGTTACTTTGATATGTGAGTGGACCGGTGCTTGGGGTGTTTTTTACTTGAACAAGCATCCCACTTATGATTACCCCCTCTCGCAAGCATCCACAACTACGAAACATATGGATCCAAATTAGCCCCTTACGGAATATCGCATAAAATAGGGTTTAAGCTTTTGTCACTCTAGCAACCCATCATTTAATAACTATTACCTTTGTTCCCAAATATAAGTCTTTTTAGATATTTCAACAAGTGACTACATATGGAGCAAATTAGTGAATGTACATTTTAAAATATGTCTACATACATCCATATGTTGTAGTCCATTTGAAATGTCTAAAAATACTTATATTTAGGAACGGAGGGAGTACTCCACAATGACTTCCCTTAGGCCCAAAGATGGTGAAGTGTCATGTAGTCAACGTTCACACGACACCACTAAAGGAAGCAACAACATACATATCATCAAAATATCAAACAATACCAAATTCACATGATTACTTATGACAAGACTTCTCCCATGTCCTCGAGAATAAAAGTAACTACTCACAAATCATATTCATGCTCAAGACCAAAGGGGTATTGAATAACATCAAGGATCTGAACATATAATCTTCCACCAAATAAACCAACTAGCATCAACTACAAGATGTAATCAACACTACTAGCAACCCACAGGTACCAATATGAGGTTTTGACACAAAGATTGAATATAAGAGATGAACTAGGGTTTGAGATGAGATGGTGATGATGAACATGTTGATGAAGATCGGGCCTCCCGTGATGATAGGTGTTGGGTTTCGTAGTAATTTCAAAAAAATTCCTACGCATACGCAAGATCATGGTGATGTATAGCAACAAGAGGGGGAGAGTGTGATCTACGTACCCTTGTAGATCGACAACGGAAGCGTTAACTTGGTTGATGTAGTCGTACGTCTCCACGGCCCGACCGATCAAGCACCGAAACTACGGCACCTCCGAGTTCTAGCACACGTTCAGCTCGATGACGATCCCCGGACTCCGATCCAACAAAGTTTCGGGGAAGAGTTCCGTCAACACGACGGCGTGGTGACGATCTTGATGTTCTACTGTCGCAGGGCTTCGCCTAAGCACCGCTACAATATTATCGAGGACTATGGTGGAAGGGGGCACCGCACACGGCTAAGAATATGATCACGTGGATCAACTTGTGTGTCTAGGGGTGCCCCCTGCCCCGTATATAAAGGAGCAAGGGGAGGAGGCCGGCCGGCCCTATAGGCGCGCCAAGGAGGAGTCCTCCTCCTAGTAGGAGTAGGACTCCTACTAGGAGGGGGAAGGAAGTGGGGAAGGAGAAGGAAAGGGGGCGCCCCCCCCCCCCCGCCTCTCCTAGTCCAATTCGGACCAGGGGGAGGAGGCGCGCGGCCCACCCCGGCTACCCTTCTCTTTCTCCACTAAGGCCCATATGGCCCATTACTTCTCCTCGGGGGGTTCCGGTAACCCTCCGGTACTTCGGTTTTCTCCGAAATCACCCGGAACACTTCCGGTGTCCGAATATAGCCGTCCAATATATCAATCTTTATGTCTCGACCATTTTGAGACTCCTCGTTATGTCCGTGATCACATCCGGGACTCCGAACTAACTTCGGTACATCAAAACTCATAAACTCATAATATAACTGCCATTGAAACCTTAAGCGTGCGGACCCTATGGGTTCGAGAACAATGTAGACATGACCGAGACACGTCTCCGGTCAATAACCAATAGCGGAACCTGGATGCTCATATTGGCTCCTACATATTCTACGAAGATCTTTATCGGTCAGACTGCATAACAACATACGTTGTTCCCTTTGTCATCGGTATGTTACTTGCCCGAGATTCGATCATCGGTATCCCATACCTAGTTCAATCTCGTTACCGGCAAGTCTCTTTACTCGTTCCGTAATACATCATCTCGCAACTAACTCATTAGTTGCAATGCTTGCAAGGCTTATGTGATGTGCATTACCGAGAGGGCCCAGAGATACCTCTCCGACAATGGGAGTGACAAATCCTAATCTTGAAATACGCCAACCCAACATGTACCTTTGGAGACACCTGTAGAGCACCTTTATAATCACCCATTTACGTTGTTGTGACATTTGGTAGCACACAAAGTGTTCCTCTGGCAAACGGGAGTTGCATAATCTCATAGTCATAGGAACATGTATAAGTCATGAAGAAAGCAATAGCAACATACTAAACGATCGGGTGCTAAGCTAATGGAATGGGTCATGTCGATCAGATCATTCACCTAATGATGTGATCCCGTTAATCAAATAACAACTCCTTGTTCATGGTTAGGAAACATAACCATCTTTGATTAACGAGCTAGTCACGTAGAGGCATACTAGTGACACTCTGTTTGTCTATGTATTCACACATGTATTATGTTTCCGGTTAATACAATTCTAGCATGAATAATAAACATTTATCATGATATAAGGAAATAAATAATAACTTTATTATTGCCTCTAGGGCATATTTCCTTCAGTCTCCCACTTGCACTAGAGTCAATAATCTAGATTACACAGTAATGATTCTAACACCCATGGAGCCTTGGTGCTGATCATGTTTTGCTCGTGGAAGAGGCTTAGTCAACGGGTCTGCAACATTCAGATCCGTATGTATCTTGCAAATCTCTATGTCTCCCACCTGGACTAGATCCCGGATGGAATTGAAGCGTCTCTTGATGTGCTTGGTTCTCTTGTGAAATCTGGATTCCTTTGCCAAGGCAATTGCACCAGTATTGTCACAAAAGATTTTCATTGGACCCGATGCACTAGGTATGACACCTAGATCGGATATGAACTCCTTCATCCAGACTCCTTCATTTGCTGCTTCCGAAGCAGCTATGTACTCCGCTTCACATGTAGATCCCGCTACAACGCTTTGTTTAGAACTGCACCAACTGACAGCTCCACCGTTTAATGTAAACACGTATCCGGTTTGCGATTTAGAATCGTCCGGATCAGTGTCAAAGCTTGCATCAACGTAACCTTTTACGATGAGCTCTTTGTCACCTCCATATATGAGAAACATATCCTTAGTCCTTTTCAGGTATTTCAGGATGTTCTTGACCGTTGTCCAGTGATCCACTCCTGGATCACTTTGGTACCTCCCTGCTAGACTTATAGCAAGGCACACATCAGGTCTGGTACACAGCATTGCATACATGATAGAGCCTATGGCTGAAGCATAGGGAACATCTTTCATTTTCTCTCTATCTTCTGCAGTGGTCGGGCATTGAGTCTTACTCAACTTCACACCTTGTAACACAGGCAAGAACCCTTTCTTTGCTTGATCCATTTTGAACTTCTTCAAAACTTTGTCAAGGTATGTGCTTTGTGAAAGTCCAATTAAGCGTCTTGATCTATCTCTATAGATCTTAATGCCTAATATGTAAGCAGCTTCACCGAGGTCTTTCATTGAAAAACTCTTATTCAAGTATCCCTTTATGCTATCCAGAAATTCTATATCATTTCCAATTAGTAATATGTCATCCACATATAATATCAGAAATGCTACAGAGCTCCCACTCACTTTCTTGTAAATACAGGCTTCTCCAAAAGTCTGTATAAAACCAAATGCTTTGATCACACTATCAAAGCGTTTATTCCAACTCCGAGAGGCTTGCACCAGTCCATAAATGGATCGCTGGAGCTTGCACACTTTGTTAGCTCCCTTTGGATCGACAAAACCTTCTGGTTGCATCATATACAACTCTTCTTCCAGAAATCCATTCAGGAATGCAGTTTTGACATCCATCTGCCAAATTTCATAATCATAAAATGCGGCAATTGCTAACATGATTCAGACAGACTTAAGCATCGCTACGGGTGAGAAGGTCTCATCGTAGTCAATCCCTTGAACTTGCCGAAAACCTTTTGCGACAAGTCGAGCTTTGTAGACAGTAATATTACCGTCAGCGTCAGTCTTCTTCTTGAAGATCCATTTATTCTCAATTGCTTGCCGATCATCGGGCAAGTCAACCAAAGTCCATACTTTGTTCTCATACATGGATCCCATCTCAGATTTCATGGCTTCAAGCCATTTTGCGGAATCTGGGCTCACCATCGCTTCTTCATAGTTCGTAGGTTCATCATGATCTAGTAGCATGACTTCCAGAACAGGATTACCGTACCACTCTGGCGCGGATCTCACTCTGGTTGATCTATGAGGTTCAGTAGTATCTTGTTCTGAAGTTTCATGATCATCATCATTAGCTTCCTCACTAACTAGTGTAGGTGTCACTGAAACAGTTTTCTGTGATGCACTACTTTCCAATAAGGGAGCAGGTACAGTTACCTCGTCAAGTTCTACTTTCCTCCCACTCACTTCTTTCGAGAGAAACTCCTTCTCCAGAAAGTTTCCGAACTTAGCAACAAAAGTCTTGCCTTCGGATCTGTGATAGAAGGTGTATCCAATAGTCTCCTTTGGATATCCTATGAAGACACATTTCTCCGATTTGGGTTCGAGCTTATCAGGTTGAAGCTTTTTCACATAAGCATCGCAGCCCCAAACTTTCAGAAACGACAACTTTGGTTTCTTGCCAAACCATAGTTCATAAGGCGTCGTCTCAACGGATTTTGATGGTGCCCTATTTAACGTGAATGCGGCCGTCTCCAAAGCATAACCCCAAAACGATAGCGGTAAATCAGTAAGAGACATCATAGATCGCACCATATCTAGTAAAGTACGATTACGACGTTCGGACACACCATTACGCTGTGGTGTTCCGGGTGGCGTGAGTTGCGAAACTATTCCGCATTGTTTCAAATGTACACCAAACTCGTAACTCAAATATTCTCCTCCACGATCAGATCGTAGAAACTTTATTTTCTTGTTACGATGATTTTCAACTTCACTCTGAAATTCTTTGAACTTTTCAAACGTTTCAGACTTATGTTTCATTAAGTAGATATACCCATATCTGCTTAAGTCATCTGTGAAGGTGAGAAAATAACGATATCCGCCACGAGCCTCAATATTCATCGGACCACATACATCTGTATGTATGATTTCCAACAAATCTGTTGCTCTCTCCATAGTACCGGAGAACGGTGTTTTAGTCATCTTGCCCATGAGGCACGGTTCGCAAGTACCAAGTGATTCATAATCAAGTGGTTCCAAAAGTCCATCAGTATGGAGTTTCTTCATGCGCTTTACACCGATATGACCTAAACGGCAGTGCCACAAATAAGTTGCACTATCATTATCAACTCTGCATCTTTTGGCTTCAACACTATGAATATGTGTGTCACTACTATCGAGATTCAATAAAAATAGACCACTCTTTAAGGGTGCATGACCATAAAAGATATTACTCATATAAATAGAACAACCATTATTCTCAGATTTAAATGAATAACCGTCTCGCATCAAACAAGATCCAGATATAATGTTCATGCTTAACGCTGGCACCAAATAACAATTATTTAGGTCTAATATTAATCCCGAAGGTAGATGTAGAGGTAGCGTGCCGACTGCGATCACATCGACTTTGGAACCGTTTCCCACGCGCATCGTCACCTCGTCCTTAGCCAATCTTCGCTTAATCCGTAGTCCCTGTTTCGAGTTGCAAATATTAGCAACAGAACCAGTATCAAATACCCAGGTGCTACTGCGAGCATTAGTAAGGTACACATCAATAACATGTATATCACATATACCTTTGTTCACCTTGCCATCCTTCTTATCCGCCAAATACTTGGGGCAGTTCCGCTTCCAGTGACCAGTCTGCTTGCAGTAGAAGCACTCAGTTTCAGGCTTAGGTCCAGGTTTGGGTTTCTTCTCTTGAGTAGCAACTTGCTTGCTGTTCTTTTTGAAGTTCCCCTTCTTCTTCCCTTTGCCCTTTTTCTTGAAACTAGTGGTCTTGTTGACCATCAACACTTGATGCTCCTTCTTGATTTCTACCTCCGCAGCTTTCAGCATTGCGAAGAGCTCGGGAATAGTCTTATTCATCCCTTGCATATTATAGTTCATCACGAAGCTCTTGTAGCTTGGTGGCAGTGATTGGAGAATTCTGTCAATGACGCAATCATCTGGAAGATTAACTCCCAATTGAATCAAGTGATTATTATACCCAGACATTTTGAGTATATGCTCACTGACAGAACTGTTCTCCTCCATCTTGCAGCTATAGAACTTATTGGAGACTTCATATCTCTCAATCCGGGCATTTGCTTGAAATATTAACTTCAACTCCTGGAACATCTCATATGCTCCATGACGTTCAAAACGTCGTTGAAGTCCCGATTCTAAGCCGTAAAGCATGGCACACTGAACTATCGAGTAGTCATCAGCTTTGCTCTGCCAGACGTTCATAACATCTGGTGTTGCTCCAGCAGCAGGCCTGGCACCCAGCGGTGCTTCCAGGACGTAATTCTTCTGTGCAGCAATGAGGATAATCCTCAAGTTACGGACCCAGTCCGTGTAATTGCTACCATCATCTTTCAACTTTGCTTTCTCAAGGAACGCATTAAAATTCAACGGAACAACAACACGAGCCATCTATCTACAATCAAGCATAAACAAGCAAGATACTATCAGGTACTAAGTTTCATGATAAATTTAGGTTCAATTAATTTACTTAAAGAACTCCCACTTAGATAGACATCCCTCTAATCCTCTAAGTGATTACGTGATCCAAATCAACTAAACCATGTCCGATCATCACGTGAGATGGAGTAGTTTCATTGGTGAACATCACTATGTTGATCATATCTACTATATGATTCACGCTCGACCTTTCGGTCTCCGTGTTCCGAGGCCATATCTGTATATGCTTGGCTCGTCAAGTATAACCTGAGTATTCCGCGTGTGCAACTGTTTTGCACCCGTTGTATTTGAACGTAGAGCCTATCACACCCGATCATCACGTGGTGTCTCAGCACGAAGAACTTTCGCAACGGTGCATACTCAGGGAGAACACTTCTTGATAATTAGTGAGAGATCATCTTATAATGCTACCGTCAATCAAAGCAAGATAAGATGCATAAAAGATAAACATCACATGCAATCAATATAAGTGATATGATATGGCCATCATCATCTTGTGCTTGTGATCTCCATCTTCGAAGCACCGTCGTGATCACCATCGTCACCGGCGCGACACCTTGATCTCCATCGTAGCATCGTTGTCGTCTCGCCAATCTTATGCTTCCACGACTATCGCTACCGCTTAGTGATAAAGTAAAGCATTACAGCGCGATTGCATTGCATACAATAAAGCGACAACCATATGGCTCCTGCCAGTTGCCGATAACTCGGTTACAAAACATGATCATCTCATACAATAAAATTTAGCATCATGTCTTGACCATATCACATCACAACATGCCCTGCAAAAACAAGTTAGACGTCCTCTACTTTGTTGTTGCAAGTTTTACGTGGCTGCTACGGGCTTAAGCAAGAACCAATCTTACCTACGCATCAAAACCACAACGATAGTTTGTCAAGTTGGTGCTATTTTAACCTTCGCAAGGACCGGGCGTAGCCACACTCGGTTCAACTAAAGTTGGAGAAACTGTCACCCGCAAGCCACCTATGTGCAAAGCACGTCGGGAGAACCGGTCTCGCATAAGCGTACGTGTAATGTCGGTCCGGGCCGCTTCGTCCAACAATACCGCCGAACCAAAGTATGACATGCTGGTAAGCAGTATGACTTATATCTCCCACAACTCACTTGTGTTCTACTCGTGCATATGACATCAACATATAAAACCTAGGCTCGGATGCCACTGTTGGGTTTCGTAGTAATTTCAAAAAAATTCCTACGCACACGCAAGATCATGGTGATGTATAGCAACGAGAGGGGCAGAGTGTGATCTATGTACCCTTGTAGATCGACAACGGAAGCGTTAACTTGGTTGATGTAGTCGTACGTCTCCACGACCCGACCGATCAAGCACCGAATCTACGGCACCTCCGAGTTCTAGCACACGTTCAGCTCGATGATGATCCCCGGACTCTGATCCAACAAAGTGTCGGGGAAGAGTTCCGTCAACACGACGGCGTGGTGACGATCTTGATGTTCTACTGTCGCAGGGCTTCGCCTAAGCACCGCTACAATATTATCGAGGACTATGGTGGAAGGGGGCACCGCACACGGCTAAGAATATGATCATGTGGATCAACTTGTGTGTCTAGGGGTGCCCCCTGCCCCCGTATATAAAGGAGCAAGGGGAGGAGGCCGGCCGGCCCTATAGGCGCGCCAAGGAGGAGTCCTCCTCCTAGTAGGAGTAGGACTCCTACTAGGAGGGGGAAGGAAGTGGGGAAGGAGAAGGAAAGGGGGCGGCGCCCCCCTCTCCTAGTCCAATTCGGACCAGGGGGGAGGAGGCGCGCGGCCCACCCTGGCTGCCCTTCTCTTTCTCCACTAAGGCCCATATGGCCCATTACTTCTCCCGGGGGGGGGGGGGTTCCGGTAACCCTCCAGTACTCCGGTTTTCTCCGAAATCACCCGGAACACTTCCGGTGTCCGAATATAGCCGTCCAATATATCAATCTTTATGTCTCGACCATTTCGAGACTCCTCGTTATGTCCGTGATCACATCCGGGACTCCGAACTAACTTTGGTACATCAAAACTCATAAACTCATAATATAACTGTCATTGAAACCTTAAGCGTGCGGACCCTACGGGTTCGAGAACAATGTAGACATGACCGAGACACGTCTCCGGTCAATAACCAATAGCGGAACCTGGATGCTCATATTGGCTCCTACATATTCTACGAAGATCTTTATCGATCAGACCGCATAACAACATACGTTGTTCCCTTTGTCATCGGTATGTTACTTGCCCGAGATTCGATCGTCGGTATCCCATACCTAGTTCAATCTGGTTACCGGCAAGTCTCTTTACTCGTTCCGTAATACATCATCTCGCAACTAACTCATTAGTTGCAATGCTTGCAAGGCTTATGTGATGTGCATTACCGAGAGGGCCCAGAGATACCTCTCCGACAATCGGAGTGACAAATCCTAATCTCGAAATACGCCAACCCAACATGTACCTTTGGAGACACCTGTAGAGCACCTTTATAATCACCCATTTACGTTGTGACATTTGGTAGCACACAAAGTTTTCCTCCGGCAAACGGGAGTTGCATAATCTCATAGTCATAGGAACATGTATAAGTCATGAAGAAAGCAATAGCAACATACTAAATGATCGGGTGCTAAGCTAATGGAATGGGTCATGTCAATCAGATCATTCACCTAATGATGTGATCCCGTTAATCAAATAACAACTCCTTGTTCATGGTTAGGAAACATAACCATCTTTGATTAACGAGCTAGTCAAGTAGAGGCATACTAGTGACACTCTATTTGTCTATGTATTCACACATGTATTATGTTTCCGGTTAATACAATTCTAGCATGAATAATAAACATTTATCATGATATAAGGAAATAAATAATAACTTTATTATTGCCTCTAGGGCATATTTCCTTCAATAGGATCGTTGGTTATGATGATGGCTTCGATATCCCCCTCCCGGAGGGAAGTTTCCCGGATGGTTCAGCCTCGAGGCGGAACCTGGGCCGCCGTCCGAATGGTCCTGCCCAGGTTCCGCCTCGAGATGATGGCATTTCGTCCCGAAACCGTCCTTCTGATTTATTCTAGATCAAATGGCACCATATAGGTGAAGATGGGTCTCGGAGGCCTGCCTGTTGGAAATATGCCCTAGAGGCAATAATAAATTAGTTATTATTATTATATTTCATTGTTCATGATAATCGTTTATTATCCATGCTAGAATTGTATTGATAGGAAACTCAGATACATGTGTGGATACATAGACAACACCATATCCCTAGTAAGCCTCTAGTTGACTAGCTCGTTGATCAATAGATGGTTACGGTTTCCTGACCATGGACATTGGATGTCGTTGATAACGGGATCACATCATTAGGAGAATGATGTGATGGACAAGACCCAATCCTAAGCCTAGCACAAGATCGTGTAGTTCGTTTGCTAAAGCTTTTCTAATGTCAAGTATCATTTCCTTAGACCATGAGATTGTGCAACTCCCGGATACCATAGGAGTGCTTTGGGTGTGCCAAACATCACAACGTAACTGGATGGCTATAAAGGTACACTACAGGTATCTCCGAAAGTGTCTATTGGGTTGGCACGAATCGAGACTGGGATTTGTCACTCCGTGTAAATGGAGAGGTATCTCTGGGCCCACTCGGTAGGACATCATCATAATGTGCACACTGTGACCAAGGAGTTGATCATGGGATGATGTGTTACGAAACGAGTAAAGAGACTTGCCGGTAACGAGATTGAACAAGGTATCGGAATACCGACGATCGAATCTCGGGCAAGTACAATACCGATGGACAAAGGGAATTGTATACGGGATTGATTGAATCCTTGACATCGTGGTTCATCCGATGAGATCATCGTGGAGCATGTGGGAGCTAACATGGGTATCCAGATCCCACTGTTGGTTATTGACCGGAGAGTTGTCTCGGTCATGTCTGCATGGTTCCCGAACCCGTAGGGTCTACGCACTTAAGGTTCGGTGACGCTAGAGTTGTTATGGGAAATAGTATGTGGTTATCGAAGGTTGTTCGGAGTCCCGGATGAGATCCCGGACATGACGAGGAGCTCCGGAATGGTCCGGAGGTGAAGATCGGTATATTGGACGAAGGGTATTGGAGTCAGAAATTGTTCCAGGGGTACCAGGTGATGACCAGCGTGTCCGAAAGGGGTTTCGGAGGCCCAGACAAGCGTTGGGGGGCCTTATGGGACAAGGGGAGAGGGCACATCAGCCCACTAAGGGGCTGAGCGCCCCTCCCACCCCATCTCACGTAACCAGGAGAGGTGGGGCGCCACCCCTAGGGCAGCCGCCCCTCCCGGCTTGGGGGCAAGTTTCCTAGGGGGTGGGGGCGCCCAAAGCCATCTAGGGTTTCCCCTGTGGCCGCCGCCCCTCCCCTAGGGAACCCCAGGGCGCCTCCCCCTCCTCCCTTCCCCCTATATATAGTGAGGGAGAGAGAGGGCAGCCGCACCCTTCCCCTGGCGCAGCCCTCTTCCTCCTCCAACACCTCATCCTCCTCCGTAGTGCTTAGCGAAGCCCTGCCGGAGAACCACGAGCTCCATCACCACCACGCCGTCGTGCTGCCGGAGTTTTCCCTCAACTTCTCCTCTCACCTTGCTGGATCAAGAAGGAGGAGACATCTCCCAACCGTACGTGTGTTGAACGCGGAGGTGCTGTCCGTTCGGCGCTAGGATCATCGGTGATTTGGATCACGACGAGTACGACTCCATCAACCCCGTTGACTTGAACACTTCCGCTTAGCGATCTACAAGGGTATGTAGATGCACTCTCCTTCCCCTCGTTGCTAGATTACTCCATAGATTGATCTTGGTGATGCGTAGAAAATTTTGAATTTCTGCTACGATCCCCAACAATGGCATCATGAGCTAGGTCTATGCGTAGTTTCTATGCATGAGTAGAACACAAAGCAGTTGTGGGCGTCGATATTGTCAATTTACTTGCCGTTACTAGTCTTATCTTGATTCGGCGGCATCATGGGATGAAGCGGCCCGGACCGACCTTACACGTACTCTTACGTGAGACTGGTTCCATCGACTGACATGCACTAGTTGCATAAGGTGGCTAGCGGGTGTCTGTCTCTCCCACTTTAGTCGGATCGGATTCGATGAAAAGGGTCCTTATGAAGGGTAAATAGAAATTGGCATATCACGTTGTGGTTTTCGCGTAGGTAAGAAACGTTCTTGCTAGAAACCTATAGCAGCCACGTAAAAACTTGCAACAACAATTAGAGGACGTCTAACTTGTTTTTGCAGCATATGCCTTGTGATGTGATATGGCCAAAAGGATGTGATGAATGATATATGTGATGTATGAGATTGATCATGTTCTTGTAATAGGAATCACGACTTGCATGTCGATGAGTATGACAACCGGCAGGAGCCATAGGAGTTGTCTTAATTTATTTATGACCTGTGTGTCAACATAAACGTCATGTAATTACTTTACTTTATTGCTAAAGCGTTAGCCATAGTAGTAGAAGTAATAGATGACGAGACAACTTCAAGAAGACACGATGATGGGGATCATGATGATGGAGATGATGGTGTCATGCCGGTGACAACGATGATCATGGAGCCCCGAAGATGGAGATCAAACGGAGCAAAATGATATTGGCCATATCATGTCACTATTTGATTGCATGTGATGTTTATCATGTTTTACATCTTATTTGCTTAGAACGACGGTAGCTTAAATAAGATGATCCCTCGCAATAATTTCAAGAAAGTGTTCCCCCTAACTGTGCACCGTTGCGAAGGTTCGTCGTTTCGAAGCACCACGTGATGATCGGTGTGATAGATTCTAACGTTCGAATACAACGGGTGTAAGCCAGATTTACACACGCAATACACTTAGGTTGACTTGACGAGCCTAGTATGTACAGACATGGCCTCGGAACATGGAAGACTGAAAGGTCGAACATGAGTCGTATAGAAGATACGATCAACATGAAGATGTTCACCGATGTTGACTAGTCCGTCTCATGTGATGATCGGACACGGCCTAGTTGACTCGGATCATGTTTCACTTAGATGACTAGAGGGATGTCTATCTGAGTGGGAGTTCATTAAATAATTTGATTAGATGAACTCAATTATCATGAACATAGTCTAAATTGTCTTTGCAAATATGTTGTAGATAAATAGCTCATGTTGTAGCTCCCTGTTTCAATACGTTCCTAGAGAAAGATTAAGTTGAAAGATATTGTAAGCAATGATGCGGACTAGGTCCGTAGTCCGAGGAGTGTCCTCACTGCTACACAGAAGGCTTACGTCTTTGATGCACCGCTCGATGTGCAAACCCCTACAACGTCGTCTGTGGATGTTGTGAACACCTGACAGACACATCCTGATGACTACTTGATAGTTTAGTGCACCATACTTTACGGCTTAGAATCGGGATTCCAATGACGTTTTGAACGCCATAGAACATATGAGATGTTCCAAGAGCTGAAATTGGGATTTCAGGCTCATGCCCGTGTTGAGAGGTGTGAGACCTCTGACAAGTTCTTTTGCCAACAAGATGGAGGAGAATAGCTCAGCTAGTGAGCATGTGCTCAGAATGTCTGGGTGCTACAATCACTTAAATCAAGTGGGAGTTAAACTTCCAGATAAGATAGTGATTGATAGAGTTCTCTAGCCACTATCACTAAGCTACTAGATCTTCGTGATGAACTATGACATGCAAGGGATGGAGTTGATCCCGGAGCTGTTCGCGGTGCTTAAGACCGCAAAAGGTAGAAATCAAGAAGGAGCATCAAGTGTTGATGGTTTAACAAGACCACTGGTTTCAAGAAGGGCAAGGGCTAGAAGGGAAACTTCATGGATGGCAAACCAGTTGCCGCTCCAGTGAAGGAACCCAAGGTTGAACCCAAACCCGAGACTAAGTGCTTCTATTGTAAGGGGAACGGTCACTGGTAGCGGAATTACCCCAAATGCATGGTAGATAAGAAGGCTGGCAACTTCAACAAAGTATATACGTGTTATTAATGTGTACCTCACTAGTACTCCTGGTAGCACCTGGGTATTGGATACCGGTTCAGTTGCTATTATTGGTGACTTGAAGCAAAAGCTACGGACTAAACGGAGACTGGCTAAGGGCGAGGTGACGATGTGTGTTGGAAGTGTTTCCAAAGTTGATGAGATCACCATCGCACGCTCCATCTGCCTTCGGGATTAGTATTGAACCTAGATAAATGTTATCAGGTGTCTACGTTGAGCATGAATATGATTAGATCATGTTCATTGCAATACGGTCATTCATTTAAGTTAGAGAATAATGGTTATTCTGTTTACATGAATGATACCTTTCATGGTCATGCACCCTATGTGAATGGTTCATTGAATCTCGGTCGTGGTAATACACATGTTCACGCCAAAAGATGTAGAGTTAATAATGATAGTACCACTTTCTCGTGGCACTACTGCTTAGGTCATATTGGCGTAAGATGCATGAAGAAACTCCATGTCGATGGATGTTTGGAGTCACTTGATTTTGAATCGCTTGACACATGCGAGCCATGCCTCATGGGCAGGATGACTAAGACCCCGCTTTCAGGTACAATGAAACGGACAAGTGACTTGTTGGAAATCATACATGCTGATGCGTGTGATCCAATGAGAATTGAAGCGTGCGGTGGATATCGCTATTTTCTCATCTTCACTGACCATTTGAGTAGATATAGGTATATCTACCTAATGAAGCACAAGTCTGAAACGTTTGAAAAGTTCAAGCGATTTCAGAGTGAAGTTAAGAATCATCATAACAAAGAAGATCATGTTCCTATGATCTGATCAAAAGGGGATTTTCTGAGTTATGAGTTTGGTAATCACTTAAGACATTGTGGAATTGTTTCGCAGTTGAAGCCACCTGGAACACCACAAGGTAATGGTGTGTCCGGACGTCGTAATCGAACCTTATGAGATATGGTGCGATCTATGATGTCTCTTACCGATCTACCGCTATTATTTTGAGGTTATGCATTAGAGACAGCTGCATTCACTTTAGATAGAACACCATCTAAGTCCGTTGAGACGGCGTCGTATGAACATTGGTTTGGCAAGAAACCGAAGTTGTCGTTTCTTAATGTTTGGGGCTGCGTTGCTTAAGGCTTCAGCCGGAGAAGCTCGAACCCAAAGCGGACAAACACATCTTCATAGGATACCCAAAGGTGACAGTTGGGTATACCTTCTATCTCAGATCCGAGGGCAAATTGTTTGTCGCTAAGAACGGGTCCTTTCTCGAGAAGGAGTTTCTCTCGAAAGAATTGAGTGGGAGGAAGATAGAACTTGATGAGGTTGTCGAACCTTTACTTCAACCAGAGAGTGATGCAACACAGAAAGATGTTTTCTGTGGCGCCTACGTCTGTTGAATAGGAAGTTAATGATAGTGATCATGAAGCTTCGGATCAAGTTGCTATCGAACCTCGTAGGTCGACAAGGATATGTACTACTCCTAAGTGGTACGGTAATCCTGTCTTAGATATCATGTTGTTAGACAACAATGAACCTACGAGCTATGGAGAAGCGATGGTGGGCCCGTATTCCGACAAATGGTTAGAAGCCATGAAATCCGAGATAGGATCCATATATCAGAACAAAGTATGGACTTTGGTGGACTTGCCCGATGATCGGCAAGCCATTGAGATAAATGGATCTTTAAGAAGAAGACGGACGTGGGCGGTAATGTTACCGTCTATGAAGCTCGACTTGTGGGAAAGAGTCTTTTCACAAGTTCAAGGAGTTGACTACGATGAGAATTTCTCACCCGTAGCGATGCTTAAGTCCGTCGGAATCATGTTAGCATTAGCTGTATTTTTCGATTATGAAATCTTACAGATGGATGTCAAAACAAGTTTTCTTACCAGTTTTCGTAAGAAAAGTTGTATGTGATACAATAAAAGGTTTTGTCGATCCTAAGGATGCTAAAAGGTATGCTGGCTCCAGCAATCCTTCTATGGACTAGAGCAAGCATCTCGGAATCGGAATATATGTTTTGATGGAGTGATCAAAGCTTTTAGGTTTATACAATGTTTGCTAGAAACTTGTATTTACAAGAAAGTGAGTGGGAGCACTACAACATTTCTGATAAGTATATGTGGATGACATATTGCTGATTCGAAATAATGTAGAATTTCTGGAAAGCATAAACGGTTGTTTGAAGAGTGTTTTTCAAAGGAAGACCTGGATAAAGCTGCTTACATATTGGGCATCAAGATCTATAGAAATAGATCAAGACGCCTGATGATACTTTCAAAGAACGCACACCTTGACATGTTTTTGAAGGAGTTCAAAATAGATCAGTCAAAGAAGGGGTTCTTACCTGAGTTGTAAGGTGTGAAGTTGAGTAAGACTCAAAGCTTGACCACGGCAGAAGAAAGAGGAAGGACGAAGGTCGTCCCCTATGCTCTTGTCATAGGCTCTATACGGTATGCCATGCTGAGTACCGCACCTGATGTGTGCCTTGCCACATGTCTGGCAAGAGGGTACAAAGGTGATCTAGGAGTGGATCACCAGATAGCGGTCAAAATTATCCTTAGAGGAATAAGGAAATGTTTCTCGGTTATGGAGGTGATAAAGAGTTCGACATAAAGAGTTACGTCGATGCAAGCTTAACACCTATCCGGATAGCTCTGAGTAGAGATACCGGATACGTATAATGGAGCAATAATTTGGAATAGCTCCAAGTGGAACGTGGTAGCAGCATCTACGATATATAAAGTTTTGCGAAATACATAGGGATCTGAATATGGCAAGACCCGTTGACTACAACCTCTCTCACAAGCATAACATGATCAAACCCAGAACTCTTTGAGTGTTTATCACATAGTGATGTGAACTAGATCATTGAGTCTAGTAGACTCTTGGATGTTGGTCACATGGCGATGTGACCTGTGAGTGTTAATCACATGGCGATGTGAACTAGATTATTGACTCTAGTGCAAGTGGGAGACTGTTGGAAATATGCCCTAGAGGCAATAATAAATTAGTTATTATTATTATATTTCATTGTTCATGATAATCGTTTATTATCCATGCTAGAATTGTATTGATAGGAAACTCAGATACATGTGTGGATACATAGACAACACCATGTCCCTAGTAAGCCTCTAGTTGACTAGCTCGTTGATCAATAGATGGTTACGGTTTCCTGACCATGGACATTGGATGTCGTTGATAACGGGATCACATCATTAGGAGAATGATGTGATGGACAAGACCCAATCCTAAGCCTAGCACAAGATCGTGTAGTTCGTTTGCTAAAGCTTTTCTAATGTCAAGTATCATTTCCTTAGACCATGAGATTGTGCAACTCCCGGATACCGTAGGAGTGCTTTGGGTGTGCCAAACGTCACAACGTAACTGGGTGGCTATAAAGGTACACTACAGGTATCTCCGAAAGTGTCTGTTGGGTTGGCACGAATCGAGACTGGGATTTGTCACTCCGTGTAAACGGAGAGGTATCTCTGGGCCCACTCGGTAGGACATCATCATAATGTGCACAATGTGACCAAGGAGTTGATCACGGGATGATGTGTTACGGAACGAGTAAAGAGACTTGCCGGTAACGAGATTGAACAAGGTATCGGATACCGACGATCGAATCTCGGGCAAGTACAATACCGCTGGACAAAGGGAATTGTATACGGGATTGATTGAATCCTCGACATCGTGGTTCATCCGATGAGATCATCGTGGAACATGTGGGAGCCAACATGGGTATCCAGATCCCGCTGTTGGTTATTGGCCGGAGAGTTGTCTCGGTCATGTCTGCATGGTTCCCGAACCCGTAGGGTCTACACACTTAAGGTTCGGTGACGCTAGAGTTGTTATGGGAAATAGTATGTGGTTACCGAAGGTTGTCCGGAGTCCCGGATGAGATCCCAGACATGATGAGGAGCTCCGGAATGGTCCGGAGGTGAAGATCGGTATATTGGACGAAGGGTATTGGAGTCCGGAATTGTTCCGGGGGTACCAGGTGATGACCAGCGTGTCCGAAAGGGGTTTCGGAGGCCCCAACAAGCGTTGGGGGGCCTTATGGGCCAAGGGGAGAGGGCACATCAGCCCACTAAGGGGCTGAGCGCCCCTCCTACCCCATCTCACGTAACCAGGAGAGGTGGGGGCGCCACCCCTAGGGCAGCCGCCCCTCCCGGCTTGGGGGGCAAGTTTCCTAGGGGGTGGGGGCGCCCAACCCCATCTAGGGTCTCCCCTGTGGCCGCCCGCCCCTCCCCTAGGGAACCCTAGGGTGCCTCCCCCTCCTCCCTTCCCCCTATATATAGTGAGGGAGAGAGAGGGCAGCCGCACCCTTCCCCTGGCGCAGCCCTCTTCCTCCTCCAACACCTCCTCCTCCTCCGTAGTGCTTGGCGAAGCCCTGCCGGAGAACCACGAGCTCCATCACCACCACGACGTCGTGCTGTCGGAGTTTTACCTCAACTTCTCCTCTCACCTTGCTGGATCAAGAAGGAGGAGACGTCTCCCAACCATACATGTGTTGAACGCGGAGGTGCCGTCCGTTCGGCGCTAGGATCATCGGTGATTTGGATCACGACGAGTACGACTCCATCAACCCCGTTCACTTGAACGCTTCCGCTTAGCGATCTACAAGGTTATGTAGATGCACTCCCCTTCCCCTTGTTGCTAGATTACTCCATAGATTGATCTTGGTGATGCGTAGAAAATTTCGAATTTTTGCTACGATCCCCAACACTGCCACGGGCGCCAAAAGCTCGGGGGCGCACCAAGGGGTTAGGGCGCGCCCCCATGCTTGTGGCTGCCTGGTGGGTCCCCCTATTGTATTTCTTTCGTCAATAATTTGAATATATTTCAAAATAATTCTCCGTCAATTTTCAACTCATTTGGAGTTGTTTAGAAAAAGTGCCTCTGATATAGCCCTTTTTGGTCCAGAATCCCAGCTGTCGGCGATCTCCCTCTTCATATGAAACTTGCAAAATAAGAGAGAAAAGGCATGAGAATTGTATTATAAAGTGAAATAATAGTCCATAATGCAATAAATATCAACATAAAAACATGATGCAAAATGGACGTATCAACTCCCCCAAGTTTAGACCTCGCATGTCCTCAAGCGAAAGACGAAATCGATAATCATGACCACATGTTTAGAGAGAGAGAGAGTGTGTAGATACTGATGGGGAACGCAGTAATTTCAAAAAAATTCCTACGCACACACAAGATCCATCTAGGTGATGCATAGCAACGAGAGGGGAAGAGTGTTGTCCACGTACCCTTGTAGACCGTAAGTGGAAGCGTTATGACAATGGGGTTGATGTAGTCGTATGTCTTCACGATCTGACCGATCCTAGCACCGAAGGTACGGCACCTCTGCGATCTTCACACGTTCATCTCGGTGACGTCCCACGAACTCTAGATCTAGCTGAGTGTCGAGGGAGAGCTTCGTCAGCACAATGACGTGATGACGGTGATGATGAAGTTACCGACGCAGGGCTTCGCCTAAGCACTACAACGATATGACCGAGGTGGAAATCTGTGGAGGGGGGCACCGCACACGACTAAACAATCAACTTGTGTGTCTATGGGGTGCCCCCTCCCCTGTATATAAAGGAGTGGAGGAGGGGAGGGCCGTCCCTCTATGGCATGCCTGAAGGGAGGGAGTCCTACTCCCGGTGGGAGTAGGATCCCCCCTTCCCTTGTTGGAGTAGGAGAGAAAGGAAGGAGGACAGAGAGGGAATGAAGGGGGGTGGTCCCACCCAATTCGGATTGGGCTTGGGGGCGCCCTCCACCTTGGCCGCCTCCTCCACTCTCCCACTAAGGCCCAATAAGGCCCATACACTCTCCGGGGGGTTCCGGTAACCCTCCGGTACTCCGGTAAATGCCCGAACTCACCCGGAACCATTCCGATGTCCAAACATAGCCTTCCAATATATCGTTCTTTATGTATCAACCATTTCAAGACTCGTCGTCATGTCCGTGATCATATCTGAGACTCTAAACTACCTTCGGTACATCAAAACACATAAACTCATAATATCGATCGTCACCAAACGTTAAGCATGCGGACCCTACGGGTTCGAGAACTATGTAGACATGACCGAGACTCATCTCCGGTCAATAACCAATAGCGGAACCTGGATGCTCATATTGGTTCCTACATATTCTACGAAGATCTTTATTGGTCAAACTGCATAACAACATACGTTGTTCCCTTTGTCATCGGTATGTTAGTTTCCCGAGATTCGATCGTTGGTATCTCAATACCTAGTTCAATCTCGTTAGCAAGTCTCTTTACTCGTTCTATAATGCAACATCCCGTAACTAACTCATTAGTCACATTGCTTGCAAGGCTTATAGTGATGTGAATTACCGAGAGGGCCCAGAGATACCTCTCCGACAATCGGAGTGACAAATCCTAATCTCGACCTATGCCAACTCAACAAACACCATCGGAGACACTTGTAGAGCATCTTTATAATCACCCAGTTATGTTGTGACGTTTGATAGCACACAAGGTGTTCCTCAGGTATTCGGGAGTTGCATAATTTCATAGTTAGAGGAACATGTATAAGTCATTATGAAAGCAATAGCAATAAAACTAAACAATCATTTATGCTAAGCTAAAGGATGGGTCTTTTCCATCACATAATTATCTAATGATGTGATCTCGTTCATAAAATGACAACACATGTCTATGTTAGGAAACTTAACCATCTTTGATTAACGAGCTAGTCAAGTAGAGGCATACTAGGGACACTCTGTTTTGTCTATGTATTCACACATGTACTAAGTTTCCGGTTAATACAATTCTAGCATGAATACTAAACATTTATCATGATATAAGAAAATATAAATAACAACTTTATTATTGCCTCTAGGGCATATTTCCTTTAGACTCCCACTTGCACTAGAGTCAATAATCTAGTTCACATCGCCATGTGATTAACACCCAAAGAGTGATCATGTTTTGCTTGTGAGAGAAGTTTAGTCAACGGGTCTGCCACATTCAGAGCCGTATGTATTTTGCAAATTATCTATATCTACAATGCTCTGCACGCAGCTACTCTAGCTAATCGCTCCCACTTTCAATATGTATCTAGATCGAGACTTGGAGTCATCCGGTTCGGTGTCAAAGCTTGCATCGACGTAACTCCTTACGACAAACTCTTTGTCACCTCCATAACCGAGAAACATTTCCTTATTCCACTAAGGATACTTTTACTAGGCTGTTCAGTGTTCCACTCCTGGATCACTACTGTACCCTCTTGCCAAACTCATGGTGAGGTACACAATAGGTCTGGTACACATCATAACATACTTTATAGAACCTATGGCTGAGGCATAGGGAATGACTTTTCATTCTCTTTCTATTTTCTGCCGTGGTCGGGTTTTGAGTCTTTACTCAACTTCACACCTTGCAACACAGGCAAGAACTCCTTCTCTGACTGTTCCATTTTGAACTACTTCAAAATCTTTCAAGGTATATACTCATTGAAAAATATATCAAGCGTCTTGATCTATCTCTATAGATCTTGATGCTCAATATGTAAGTAGCTTCACCGAGGTCTTTCTTTGAAAAACTCCTTTCAAACACTCCTTTATGCCTTCCAGAAAATTCTACATCATTTCCGATCAACAATATGTCATTCACATATACTTATCAGAAAGGTTGTAGTGCTCCCACTCACTTTCTTGTAAATACATGCTTCACTGCAAGTCTTTATAAAACCATATGCTTTGATCACTTTATCAAAGCATATATTCCAACTCCGAGATGCTTGCACCAGTCCATAGATGGATCACTGGAGCTTGCACACTTTGTTAGCACCTTTAGGATTGACAAAACCTTCTTGTTGCATCATATACAACTCTTTTTTAAGAAATCCATTAAGGAATGCAGTTTTGACATCCATTTGCAAGATTTCATAAAATGTGGCAATTGTTAACTTGATTTGGACAGACTTAAGCATCGCTACGAGTGAGAAAATCTCATCATAGTCAACATCTTGAACTTGTCGAAAACCTTTTTCGACAATTCAAGTTTTTTATATAGTAATACTACTATCAGCGTCCGTCTTCCTCTTGAAGATCCATTTATTCTCTATGGCTTGCCAATCATTGGGCAAGTCAACCAAAGTCCACACTTTGTTCTCATACATGGATCCCATCTCAGATTTCATGGCCTCAAGCCATTTTGCGGAATCTGGGCTCATCATCGCTTCCTCATAGTTCGTAGGTTCATCATGGTCTAGTAACATGACTTCCAGAAAGGATTACTGTACCACTCTGGTGCGGCCCATACTCTGGTTGACCTACGAGGTTCGGTAGTAACTTGATTTGAAGTTTCATGATCATCATCATTAGCTTCCTCACTAATTGGCGTAGAAATCACTAGAACTGATTTCTATGATGAACTACTTTCCAATTCAGGAGAAGGTACAGTTACCACATCAAGTTCTACATTCCTCCCACTCACTTCTTTCGAGAGAAACTTCTTCTCTAGAAAGGATCCATTCTTAGCAACGAATATCTTGCCTTTGGATCTGTGATAGAAAGTGTACCCCACAGTTTCCTTTGGGTATCCTATGAAGACGCATTTGCCCGATTTGGGTTCGAGCTTATCTGGTTGAAACTTTTTCACATAAGCATCATAGCCCCAAACTTTAAGAAACGACAGCTTAGGTTTCTTGCTAAACCACAGTTCATATGGTGTCATCTCAACGGATTTAGATGGTGCCCTATTTAACATGAATGCAGCTATCTCTAATGCATAACCTCAAAATGATAGTGATAAATCGGTAAGAGACATCATAGATCGCACCATATCTAATAAAGTACAGTTATGACGTTCAGACACACCATTATGCTGTGGTGTTCCAGGTGGTGTGAGTTGCGAAACTATTCCGCACTGTTTCAAATGAAGATCAAACTCGTAACTCAAATATTCTCCTCCATGATCAGATCGTAGAAACTTTATTTTCTTGTTACGACGATTTTCCACTTCACTATGAAATTCTTTGAACTTTTCAAATGTTTTAGACTTATGTTTCATCAAGTAGATATACCCATATCTGCTCAAATCATTTGTGAGGGTCAGAAAATAACTATACCCGCCACGAGCATCAACACTCATCGGACCACATATATCAGTATGTATTATTTCCAATAAGTCTGTTGCTCGTTATATTTTTCCGGAGAACAGAATTTTAGTCATCTTGCCCATGAGGCATGGTTCGCAAGCATCAAGTGATTCATAATCAAGTGATTCCAAAAGCCCATCAACATGGAGTTTCTTCATGCACTTTACACCAATATGACCTAAACGGCAGTGCCACATATAAGTTGCACTATCACTATTAACTTTGCATATTTTGGCTTCAATATTATGAATATGTGTATCACTACGATCGAGATTCAATAAACCATTAACCTTGGGTATATGACCTCAGAGGGTTTTATTCATGTAAACAGAATAACAATTATTCTTTGACTTAAATGAATAACCGTATTGCAATAAACATGATCTAATCATATTATGCTCAACGCAAACACCAAATAACATTTATTTTAGGTTCAACACTAATCCCGACGGTAAAGGGAGTGTGCGTTGGTGATCTTATCAACCTTGGAATCACTTCCAACTCACATCATCACCTCGCCCTTAACTAGTCTCTGTTTATTTTGTAACTCCTGTTTCAAGTTACTAATCATGGCAACTGAACCAGTATCAAATACGTAGGGGTTACTATGAACACTAGTAAAGTACACATCAATAACATGTATATCATATATACTTTTGTTCACTTTTGTAACACCCACGATGCGGCTATATCTCCCATGTGATGGGGCACGACTTAGAGGCATAACCGCATGGTAGGCATGTCGCAAGAGGGGTAATCTTTACACATCCCATGTACTGAATAAGGAAGGGATAAAGAGTTGGCTTACAATCGCCACTTCACACAATACATAAATATATCATACATCATCCAGAATACAATCAAGGTCTGACTACGGTACCAAAATAAAGAAAGACAACCCCAAATGCTAGATCCCCGATCGTCCCAACTGGCTCCACTACTGATCAACAGGAAACAAAACAACACAATGAACACGATCTTCATCGAGCTCCCACTTGAGCTGGGTTGCGTCACCTGCACTGGTATCATCGGCACCTGCAACTGTTTGGTAGTATCTGTGAGTCACGAGGACTCGGAAATCTCACATCCACGAGATCAAGACTATTTAAGCTTATGGGTAGGGTAAGGTAATGAGGTGGAGCTGCAGCAAGCACTAAGCATATATGGTGGCTAACTTACGCAAATGAGAGCAAGAAGAGAAGCAAAGCACGGTCGAGAAGCTATCAAGATCAAGAAGTGATCCTGAAACTACTTACGTTCAAGCATAACACAAGAACCGTGTTCACTTCCCGGACTCCGCCGAGAAGAGACCATCACGGCTACACACGCGGTTGATTCATTTTAATTAAGTTAAGTGTCAAGTTCTCTACAACCGGACATTAACAAATTCCCATCTGCCCATAATCACGAGCACGGCTTTTGAAAGTTCAAAACCCTGCAGGGGTGTCCCAACTTAGCCCATCACAAGCTCTCATGGTCAACAAAGGATATTCCTTCTCCCAGGAAGACCCGATCAGACTCGGAATCCCGGTTACAAGACATTTCGACAATGGTAAAACAAGACCAGCAAAGCCGCCCGAATGAGCTGATAAATCCCGATAGGAGCTGCACATATCTCGTTCTTAGGGCACACCGGATAAGAAATCCGTACAACTAAAACCAAACCTCAAGTTTCCCCGAGGTGGCGCTGCAAGGCGCTCTAGTTTGGACCAACACTCAGAGGAGCACTGGCCCGGGGATTTAAAATAAAGATGACCCTTGAGTCTGTAGAACCCAAGGGAAAAAGGCTTGGGTGGCAAATGGTAAAACCAAGGTTGGGCCTTGCTGGAGGAGTTTTATTCAAAGCGAACTGTCAAGGGGTTCCCATTATAACCCAACCGCGTAAGGAACGCAAAATCAAGGAACATAACACCAGTATGACAGAAACTAGGGTGGCAAGAGTGGAACAAAATACTAGGCATAAAGCTGAGCCTTCCACCCTTTACCAAGTATATAGATGCATTAATTAAATAATAGATATTGTGATATCCCAACAAAATCCATGTTCCAACATGGAACAAACTTCAACTTCACCTGCAACTAGCAACACTATAAGAGGGGCTGAGCAAAGCGGTAACATAGCCAAACAACGGTTTGCTAGGAAAGGTGGGTTAGAGGCTTGACATGGCAATATGGGAGGCATGATATAGCAAGTGGTAGGTATCACGGCATAGCAATAGAGCGAACAACTAGCACGCAAAGATAGAAGTGATTTCGAGGGTATGGTCATCTTGCCTGAAATTAAACTCAGAGTTGTCGAAAGCTTGATCCTCATTAGCGTACTCAACAGGTTCCTCAATCATGTACTCGTCTCCCGGCTCTACCCAAAGCAAGAGCACAAGCAAAAGAAACCACAATCAATCACAGTGCAATGCACAAGCAACATGATGCAAAACATGGCATGACATGCGGGATGTGATATGCAATGCATATGCATGCTCCAAAAGGAAAATGATGAACAAGGCATCAGCTTGGCAAACCAAGTGTGCCGCTGGAAAGATGAGATGATTTCGGTCGAAATCGATATAAAGATCACCGGAATCGGATGCACGGTTTGCAAATGGCAAGCAAAACAAGAATGACACAATTCTACGATTAACAACACGATGCCATCTAGAATGCAACAAGAAACTAA
>NC_057794.1:430995176-431004080 GCF_018294505.1 Triticum aestivum | reverse complement strand
GTCGTAGCCGTGCTCCCCGCCGCCCGTGCGTCCTCTCATCGTGTCCAGGAGCTCCGCCGCTGTCCACTCCATCGAGCAAGCCGAGCCCCGAGCGCTCGCAACGCCCGAGTCCACCGCAACGACCTCGCCCGAACCCCCGTCGCCGGAGATCCCCTTCAACGCCGTCGTCGCTCTGGTCCATCCCCGGCCGCACCAAGGGCCTCGTCGCACTCACTGTGAGCTTAGCCATCTCTTCCCCCTTCCTTTGCTTGCTCCCGAGCCGTGTAGCGACCTCCCGGAGCTCAACCGCACCCACCGCCGTGGAGCTCGTCGCCGACGTGCTCCCGGTCATCCTCCGGCCACTCCCCGGTGTCCATCTTACTCACCGTGTCACGTAGCACCTAGCTAGCTACTCCCCGCGCCTCACTGACCCCTCTAGCGTCAAGTTCGCCTTCGGCCGAACCCCGGTGGCCGCCAAAGTCGTCGCCGGCGCCAACTCCGGCCACCCCGACCCCAACGGACTCCACCAAGAGCTGCGACTCGTCCTCAGCTCCACTCCAGTGGTCTCCGCGACCCATTTGGTGGCCGAAACAGCCAAAACCACTTCCGCCGCCGCGTCGGGCTCGCCGGCGGCTAAACGCCGGTGCAGCCGGCCCAGGTTTGACCACGGGTGGGCCCTGGTTGACTCCCCTGAGTCAATGACAGGTGGGGCCCAGCCCTGTTAATTAAACAGGTTTAGTTTTAATTAAACTTTAATTAAACTAATCACCCTGACACGCGGGACCCACTGTCAGGTTTGACCTGGACATGTTCCGTTGACCTGCTGACGTCACACTGACGTCAGGCTGACGCAATAATTGATTTTCTGGAATTAGTCTAATATAGGAAATTCCAGAATATAGTTTAAACTTTAAAAATTCATAACTTTTATTCTGTAACTCCAAATCAGACAAATTATATATGAAAAATGATCAGAAAAATCCAATCTATCCATCTGTACTATTTTCATGCATGATTAAACAAGTTAACCTGATGTTTAATGCAGAACAAGGAAAAGCACTTAAAAGGCCATGTTTGAGTTGGAAATTTGAATCTTTGATTCAAATTGATTCAAACCCTTCTGGTCTTAGTTGCATTAGCCCAACACACTCATATTGCTATGTTTCATGCATGCATAATATTGTTGCACATTGTTTGGTGATGGTTGTGTATCGGTGTTCTTGCGGCAGGTTCTGCCTCCGAGGAGTATCGTGATTACCCTAACGAAGAACCGTATCAGTGCATCGAACCATCAGGCAAGCAACCAACCATTTGATCATATCGATACAATCCCATGTTCTCGCTCCTGCTCTCTTTTACTGCATTAAGACAACGCGTTTCAAACTGTTGTGTGCTACGGTAGTTGAACCCACTTCCTCTGCATGACCTGTCATTGCCACAGTAACTAGATGAAACCCACTAGCATGTGTAGGAGTTGATTGAGCCATATGTATGTGTTGTTCCTACCTTGCTATGCCTGCTATGCTTAGAGTCGTGTCAGGTCTGGTTCATCTGGGTGATGGGCTAGAGTGAAATGATTATGTCGGCAATGAGAGTGGTGTGGTGAACACGATTTGATAAAGGTATCGATGAGAGGCCATGTAGGAGTACATGGTGGGTTGTTTCATTGAAGCCGACCTTAAGCACTGAGATCTGTATGTGTGATTTAAGAATCAGCTACTACCATGCATTGGGCCCGAAACCAATGGACCCTCTCGGCTTCTTATTCACCCTAGTTCTCCGTCCAGGAGTTGCAAGTAGTTTCTGGTGTTTGTAGCCTACTGGAGGCCGTGGACAGCGCTGACCGTAGGGGTGGGCTGTGATGCGGTAGGTACGTGGCTGGGTGTACCGAATACCCGTTAGGTATCTCGGGAACCCTGTTCACATCGTTCGGGGCTGTATGGGAAACCTCGGCCGGACTCCCTGCGGATGGAACCTGGATAGGCGATAAACCTGGACTGGAGGCTTAGGTGATTAGGTAGGTCGTGGCCGACACCCACGTTGGGCTTCCGCTTGAAGGTTGCCGAGTACATGTCGTGTAAACGACGGTAAGTGGTGAGAGCGTGTATGAAGAAGTACACCCCTGCAGGGTTATCATGATCTATTCGAATAGCCGCGTCCACGGTAAAGGACTACTTGGTTGCCTATACAGTTCATAGACAAGTAAATGGAAACTACTAAAAGCCTTAAGATAAGTGTGAGTGCGGAGGATGGCTCTTCCGTAGGAAGACGGAGGTGGATCCTCGGTAGTATATTGAAGTGGTGAGTAGTGGACTCGTGTACGCAAAACCCTTTCAAATTGGAGTCTCGTAGGATAGTCTAGCCAAGAGTCAAAGCTGGCTTGCTGCAACAACTCCACCAACCCTTCTTGATAATATGCATGTATGTAGGATCTGATGTAAGTCTTGCTGAGTACCTTTGTACTCATGTTGCTATAATTTACATTTTTACAGAAGACGCTGCAACCCCTTCTAATGGGTTCTACATAGACGTTGACATCAATGAGTAGGCTAAGGCCTAGGTGGTGATCCTGAGCTTGTGAAGGACCACGTAGTATAGCTAGGCTTTCCAAGCCTCTTTTATTTCTCCAAGCTGTCTGTACTCAGACAAATTACTCCCGCTGCTGGTTTGTATGACTGTATGACTTGAATGCTGGGTCGTGTGACCCGTACCTTTGTGTATGTTATGTATGGCTCTCTGAGCCTTAAATAAAGTACTTATGTCATAGAGTCATGTTGTGATGCCTTGTTGTATTTACACATATCGAGCATATTGTGTGTATGATTGAAATGCTTGGTATGTGTGGGATCTGACTATCTAGTGTTTTATCTTTAGTAGCCTCTCTTACCGGGAAATGTCTCCTAGTGTTACCGCTGAGCCATGGTAGCTTGCTACTGCTCTGGAACACTTAGGCTGGCCGGCATGTGTCCTTCTTCGTTCCGGTGTCTGTCCCTTCGGGGAAATGTCACGCATTGAGTACCGGAGTCCTGTTAGCCCGCTACAGCCCGGTTTACCAGAGTCCTGCTAGCCCAGTGCTACAGCCCGGACCCACTTGCTGATGACCGACACGTTCGAAGCTGGGTCATGGATGCCTGTCCCTGTAAGTCTGTGCCACTTTGGGTTTACGACTAGTCATGTCAGCCTGGGATCCTTATCATATGGATGCTAGCGACACTATCATATACGTGAGCCAAAATGCGCAAACGGTCCCGGGCGAAGGTAAGGCGACACCCGTGGGAATACCGTGCGTGAGGCCGCAAAGTGATATGAGGTGTTACCGGCTAGATCGATGTGACATCAAGTCGGGGTCCTGACAAAATGCAATTATGAAAAACGCGCATTTTTCCTAAGTTCAAATAAAATAGCAAATAAAACCAAATAAAATCTTATTTGATTTTTTTATTAAATCCTCAATATTTCTTTATTTTGGGAAAGTCATTTTATTCCCTCTCTCATATTGTTGTAATAGAAATTATTGAAGATAAAATAAATAAAATCAAATGATCCTATTTTCAAAATTTGAGACAACTCAAATATGAAAATAACGAAATCCCCAACTCTCTCCGAGGGTCCTTGAGTTGCGAAAAATTTCTAGGACCAACCAAAATGCAATAAATATGATATGCAATGATGATCTAGTGTATAACATTCCAAATTGAAAGTTTGGGATGTTACACAGGCACAACATCATCACCAACTCAGGACCTGTTTGATTCGCGGGATCTTGAAAATGCAAGAATAGGACATGGCAATATTACAAGTTTCAAACAAATATTACAAATGTTAGGAGTAATGTTGCACCTACGAAGAGGGAATTACTAGGAAGTTTACGTAAGAACTTTCGTTACTTTAGGTGGATGTAGCATTATCGTACAAACTAAAATCCACCGCCCTGACAAGTAACTAATGGGAAAATAAGTTTTTGAGTCTCTGGCCACTTGATATTTCAAAAACAAATTCAGCTTCTGCGAAGACTTTGTCATTTAGGCTTAGACACTTGCGGTGATCAGCACGCCATTTATTGTTGCGCCAGAGAACGCCAAACCTCGTTACCTTGAGCACACTTGCCTCCAGAACAAAGAACGTGGCCAATTTAATCTCAGATGTGCTGCCTCGGTAGTCGGTCAAATCAATTTCTGTAAGATGGAGATCAAGGCATTCGATGAGATTGTTATAGTGCAGCACATTTTTCACTTTCGGGTCTTTTTTATCTATAAAAGAAGAGAACATATTAGAGCAGCTGGCTGTATAAGATTGACGTGTCATCAAGAGGTACCAATATCATTCGCTCATACGATAGGGTTGGCTGGCTAGTGATATTTTTTCACTCTCTCTCTTTCTCTTTCCTCTCATTTACCTAGGAGTACGTGAAGAGCTTGGGAATTTGTTGCCTTCCACTATGTGGCCGATGCCAAATTTCACAAAAGTATGCCACATAATATGCATCGATGTCAAATCAAAAGATTTTGGCACCGCTCTCGCGATGTGAGAGAGTTGGCACCGCTGTGCGCACAGACCCACATGTATAAACAAATCAATCAAACCAACTACAACAGCCTCTCACTCTCCCAAACAAATGTTTTTTTATTCCCTCAGTCCTCTCTCTCTCCCACGCAAGTGTGTTTTCATTGCGTGAGTTATTAATTTGGCACCGGAGCAAAGTAGGTGATCCAGATTGGGGCACCAGGTGAAAAATGGAGGGGCATCGATGCCAAATGCATCACAAGTGAATTTGGCACGTGTTTTGCCCTACATAGTGTAGGGTCGTTATAGCCCACTTTTGTACTACCTCTTATTTAGTATAAAATTTTGACCATAGATTTACGTAAGAAAATGCCAATGCATGTCACTAAAAATTACACCATTTGAAATTATGTTCAAATACGAATCCAACAATATAGTTCTTAGTGACATGCATTAACATTTTGTCAGTTAAATCTATGGTCAAATTTTGATACTACAAAATAGGAAGAGTAAACCAGGACGGAGGTAGTACTTGATCTTAGGGTAACCATAGAGTTACTAGAGTAGTCTAAGTTACTTTCCACTATGACTAGCCTAGGCTACTATAGTAGTACAACAAAAAAACGATGCAGGTGATCACGTGAGAAAAAATACTAAAAACATTTCTTTTGGTGCAGTGCGTAGATGCAGTTTTGAACACTACACTTATCATTGTAATTTGGGAAAATTACGAAAATTTGAGCTACGTTCTGATTACCGTTTACTAATAGGAAAGAAGTTTCACCTCTATGAGTAGCTTCTCCGTGCATGGAAAGCATGTAAGGAATCCAACAACTTGATCCAGATTGGGGCCGATAGATTTTATTGCCAAGATCTTCACTGTGCGCATAGACTAGGTCAAGCTTGTGGGAATCATTTTCTGGAAGACGGTCGTAAATACATCAAGAAGAAATTTAAAAATGTGAATTTCAAGAAGAGAGAGAAGAAGATGAGTGTTGTACCTGAACGATTATGGTTCCAATAAACAGTTCAGAGAATTTGGCAGACAAGTGCACCAACACTGTCAATTTCGGCGCGTCAATGACCCTGATTTTTGTTGGACCTTCTAGATCCGATACAAGCAATCTCTCAAGGAAAGGCGCATTTTCAATGACCATAGCGTGGAACAGCTAGAGTGATCTCTTCCCAATTGATGTCTTCTTGCGGGGCCAGCAAGACACATAAATCCATCGGAGATTCATCGAGGCGATGTGGAGGCTAATGAACCCGTGGATCTTCTCAAGACGAAGGTACTCGAGCACAGTAGAGCTGCGGAGCAGGTGCTCCATAGCCTTCTTCGAGATGACAACGTCAAAGAGGTCGAGCTACTTGAGTTGAGGATGAAGAAGGGCGGGCGCGGCATTAATCTGGGGAAGATAGCAGGAGCTGAAGCTGGCGCGGTGCAGCTTGGCGCGAGGCGGAGCGCGGACCGCGGCAGAGAGCGACATCGTCCAGCTTCAAAGCTGAGCTCCTCGAGCTGATCTAGGGCGGAGGATAAGAACCACTCATCAAACTTGGATTGGACCTTGTAGTTGGTACTGAACATGCGGATGTCAAGGCGTCTGGCTGGCCCAGGGTGCGATGAAAGGATTTTGGAGACTATGGCCATGCGTTTGCAATCCCCATCGCAGAGGCAGCTATCGACGGTGAGGTTGAGGGGGACGCGACGCCAGAGGGGGCGCCACCGCCGGGAGAGCAGGGTGGTTCGCACGGCAGATTTGGTGGGGAGGAGGCCGATGATGACGAGCAGCATGTCATCTGGGAGGCTGCTGATGAAGTCCAGGCTTGTCGGATGCGGTTTTGGCTCGAACCGCCTCCGCTTGTTGGCTGCCTCGCCGTCCATCTCAACCGGCGGCAACGCCGGTGTACACGTGTGCTGGTGTGTGTTGTGTGCTGGGTGTGCGTGAGTGCGTCCTTCTATGCATGCCGCCGCACAGTGGTGAATTGTGCGCGAGTGCGTCCTCCACGTGGAAGAAGTGTGTCCTCAATGCGCCCTCAATTTACTAGTGTGCGGGGTGCTACCCCGAGTGGTTACAACTTTGTTTACTTCATCGCGTGTCAGATGGGCCTCTGGTTTACTTATTTTCACCCACTGCCACATGGGCCAGCACACGAAGATACAGAACACGAGCTGACAAGGCAGCATGTGGACTGGTTGACCGGTCAACTAAACAATATACGGAGCTATACGCTGACACAGTGAGCATATAATCTGTCGGTATAGAGTGTTCGTGTGAGAGGGGAGGCCCGTGAGAGATAGCAGAGAGAGAGAGCTACTCCCTCCATTCGATAATGTAGTTCCAACATTTTTTAAAAGTCAAACTTTCGAAACTTTGACCAAGTTTATAAAGAAATTACTTATATCTACAATACCAAAGATAAATGATAGTATGGAGTAAGTACATGTTGTGATGAATCTAATGATCTTTCCAGATGTAAACGTTTTTCTCCACATATACCTGGTCAAACTTTTCTGAGGTTTGACTTTTCAAAACATCCATATGCTTATGGATGTGAGAGAGTCCCTAACTAGAGAGATAGAGAGTGAAATAGAAAGAGTGAGTGAAAAAAGTGTGTGTGCGTGTGTGAAAGAGACATGGACAACACTCGATAAAAGTCAAGAAAAAACGTGTGTGTCTTATGCAAACATATCACACATGCATCTTCGACAACGGAAGCAAGGTGAGGAGATAGTGTGGTTGTTTGCAACCAATAGAGCAAGACCCCTAGCACGTGGCCAAGAGGGTTCTGACAAACAAGGGTGAGAGGTCGAGAGAGACGTACGGAGAAAATGCAGACATGGGGAGGAGAGAGTGTATGTTTGTCATAGAGAGATCCCCTAGAGATCGTGATGGGACTGCATGGGTGGGAGATCGAGTGACAAGGTGTGTGTGCGATAGAAGATACCCCGAGAGGTATCAAGATAGACGTATGGATGGAAGGAGACAATACGTGTGTTCCTGAGGCTAGTGAGAGATAATCATACTTAGGGGGGGTGCTTGCACCTATGATGGAGTGAGGGATTATGGTACTTATTAGGGGTGTGCATGTCACATAGAGAGAGAACAAGGGCGGAGAGTGTTGGATGGGTCTAGATGTATAGCGCGAGCGAGACATGTGTATGTGTGAACCAGGGAGATATAAAGTTTGAGAGAGATTGAGGAGTCCCGATAAGGCTGAGTGGTGCGTCAGATAGCTGAGAGGGGGAAAGAGATATTCCATCCGCTCAATAATGCAGTGCATGTAATTTTTTTAGAAGTCAAACTTTGGAAACTTTGATCAGGTTTACATAAGTGTTATTTATATCTTCAATACCAAAGATACATCATACGAAACTACATCTCATGGTGAATCTAATGGTATATGGTTGTCGTTCCAGATGTAATTGTTTTTCTCCACGTACATGGTCAAACTTTGTGATGTTTGACTTATCAATAAATCAATATGCCATGGACCAAGGAGAGTGCCTAAGTCGAGAGGGATCAAGTGTGTGTGAAGGAGAATGAGTAAGTGTGCAAAAAGAGTATGTGTGTGAAAGAGAAAGTGACAACAAACGATAAATTAGAGAGAGTGTGTGTTTTTTCATTTCTTAGGCGAAAATATCACACATGCATCTCCGAGATAGAAAAGCGAGGCGAGGAGATACACGAAGATAGCTAGTGTGTGATTGTTTGCAACAGAGAGAGACACCGCTATAGCACATGTTGAATAGAGGTCTGGCCAACAGGGAACAAAGGTCGAGAGGGACACATGGAGAACATGGACGCATGGGGAGGGCAAGAGGGTGTGTTTGTGATAGAGAGACCCCCTCGCGATCGTGAGGGGACTATATGGGTGGGAGATCGAGGGAGGTGCGTGCGCGATAGAAAGATGCCCCGAGAGAAATCGAGATAGACCATGCACATGTTTGTGATGGAGACAAAGATTAGCTAGTCATATACATATAGGGGGGACTGCGTGTGCCTACAATTGAGTGAGAGACCATCATACTTGGCTAGCTAGGCATGAGATTGTGTGTGTGTGTTAGTGTGAGATGGAGAGAGAACGAGGGAGAGAGATAGAGTTTTAGATGGGCCTATCGAGTGTGAGTGAGATATGCATGTGTATGTGTGACCCAGGTAGATGGAGGGTTTGAGAGAGGGGGGAAGAGCTCCGAGACGATAGAGTGGTGCACGAGAGAGTTACGGGTAACGAGCCAAGGAATTTGTGTGCATACGATGAGTGCACCCAAGATATCTAGCTTGGACTAGAGAATCATACATAGTGTGCGAGAGAGACCTATAGATGGAGTATATATGTATGCGAACTAGAAAGACCCCCCCCCACGCACACACATAAAGAGAGAGAGAGAGAGAGAGAGAGAGAGAGAGAGAGAGAGAGAGA
>NC_057794.1:430993987-430994797 GCF_018294505.1 Triticum aestivum | reverse complement strand
AAATTGGAGAACATGTTGTCTGCAATCCACACATGAACGGATATATGCGTATATCAAACAAGTTCATTAATTTGACTTTCAACATGTTCATGGAGTACTATAATACTATACAACATGCTATTCGATTGAGGTGTTCAATTTTGGATTTAGTTCACTATTTTGACCTGGTGAACGAGCTATTTCATTGAATCGAGATATTTCATTTTGGGTTTGATTCCCGTTTTTGAGTGGGTCAACTATTTGTCATATAGTAAATCGCTAGCAACGAGCATGTAAAAACACATTACTCCCGAGCATCATCTCTCCATCTAAAAAAGAAGTGGCAAGCTAATATTTCTAAATTTGATTCGAATCGACTTGGTAAGGTAGACATGGATGCTCGTTCTCCCAAATTTTGAAAGAACCGTTAAACATCCTCTGCTCGATGGAATTCGCCCGAGCAAATAAATGGGAGACACGAAATTACCGTCCTATGTGGGAGACGCATTAATTGGCCCATTGTGCATCGAGGGTAGGTTCGTAACTTCATCCAAGCGCACCTTCTCCAAGGCCGAAATGACATGTGCCGAATAATTCATATACCATGGTCGGCAAAACACGCTCTCCTCGCCCGAAATAGCTCGCGCCCACTATTTCAGAACACACTCTCCTCACCTGAAATCGCTCGCGCCCACTATATTTCAAAACATGCCCTCCTCGCCCGAAATCGCTCCCACCCACTATTTGGGGAGAAGCAAATTTACTCTACTATCCCCGACCCTCAGTACACAGACCCAAGCCGAGAAGCCTAAAGGCAGGGGTAGAACTGTA
>NC_057794.1:430948959-430993699 GCF_018294505.1 Triticum aestivum | reverse complement strand
GTGGGTGCCAAATCACCTTCTCCTCGGAAGCTCCCTTCTCCCGAGCCGCGAAACCTCAGCCCCTCCTCCATGGCGCCCCCACTGCACCAATTTCATAGCCGCCCTCCACCCTAATGCCAGAGACGTTGTCATTTTGCCGTCGTGCACTGGGTCGTGTGCCTCTTACTCCGTGCTACTGGAGCTGCCTCGACGACGGCCGCGTGAACCGTACCGGAGCCGATTCACCCCCATCGTTGTTCACGACACCGGAGCGGCTCCAACTTCAGATCTGTCTAGAGACTCGGCGCTGCTTCCCCGTAGCCGTCGACCGTCGCTACATCGCTGTTTCCCTGCCGCCGGTGGCCACCGCAACCGCGCCGGCCTCACCGACTAGGCAACTGGACCTGCCTACTTCACCATGCCGCCAGATAGGTCGCACCCTCATCTCAAATCACTTTAGTTAGGCGTCAGTTGTCTGGATTTTATTTTAGGCCAATCGATTCCCAATGGGAAGCAGCACCCCTCGAGGCGGCGGAGCTCCTAGGCTATCGGTTGGCTGGTGTCTAACGTAAGGGTACGGGGCCGCAAGTTTGCCGCGGAAGCAGCGCTTAGATGGCTATCTTAGAGTTGCGTGGGTTCAAGGTACTGCCGCCGCCTGATAACCCACAAGTATAGGGGATCGCAATAGTTTTCGATAAGTAAGAGTGTCGAACCCAACGAGGAGCTAAAAGCAGAACAAATATTCCCTCAAGTTCTATCGACCACCGATACAACTCTACGCACGCTTGATGTTCGCTTTACCTAGAACAAGTATGAAACTAGAAGTACTTTGTAGGTGTTGTTGGATAGGTTTGCAAGATAATAAAGATTACGTAAATAAAAAGTAGGGGCTGTTGTAAGTAAAGAAGCAATAAAGTAAATATAGCGAGTGTAGAAAAGTGGTGGTAGGAGTTGCGAAATTGCCCCTAAGCAATTGACTACTTTACTAGATCGATAGCAAGTATTATGTGGGAGAGGCCAGTGCTAGCATGTCATCCCTTACTTGGAATTCTGTGCACTTATGATTGGAACTATTAGAAAGCATCCGCAACTACTAACGTTCATTAAGTTAAAACCCAACCATAGCATTAAGATATATTGGTCCCCCTTCAATCCCGTATGCATCAATTTCTATGCTAGGTTGAAGTTTCTGTCACTCTTGCCCTCCAATACATAGTCGTATCAACATACAACTAACCCTATGGTGTGATCCATGCGCGCACTCATATAATGGGCACCGAAGGACATCAACATAACCACAAGCAAATTAAATCAATCATAGCAATTCATCAACCACCGATAGGACAACGAAAATCTACTCAGACATCATAGGATGGGAACACATCATTGGATAATAATATGAAGCATAAAGCACCATGTTCAAGTAGAGGGTACAGCGGGTTGCGGGAGAGTGGACCGCTGTAGATAGAGGGGGCAAGGTGATGGAGATGTTGGTGAAGATGGCGGAGGTGTTGGTGTAGATCGTGGTGATGATGATGATGGCCATGGTAGCGTTCTGGCGCCACCGGAAGAGAAGGGGAGAGGGGGGCCCTTCGTCTTATTCTTCCTTGACCCCCTCCCTAGATGGGATAAGGTTTCCCTTCTGGTCCTTGGCCTCCATGGCATGGGAGGGGCGAGAGGCCCTCCGAGATTGGATCTGTCTCTTTGTCTCTCTCTCTGTTTCTGCGTTCTCAGATTCTACCCTTTCATCGTTTCTTATATTCCCGGAGATCCGTAACTCCGATTAGGCTGAAATTTTAACACGATCTCTATCCGGAAATTAGCTTTCTTGCAGAAAAAGAAGGGCATCAACCGCCTTACGAGGTGGCCACGAGGGTTAGGGGCGCGCCTACCCCCCTGGGGCACGCCCCCCCTGCATCGTGCCTCCCTCGGGCATCGTCTCGCGTGGATTTTTTTCCCAAAAATCATATATATTCCAAAAAAATCTCCGTCAGTTTTTATCCTGTTTGGACTCCGTTTTATATGGATATTCTGTGAAACAAAAAACATGCTACAAACAGGAACTGACACTGGGCACTGGATCAATATGTTAGTCCCAAAAATAGTATAAAAAGTTGCCAAAAGTATACAAAAGTTGTAGAATATTGGCATGGAACAATAAAAAATTATAGATACGACGGAGACGTATCAGCATCCCCAAGCTTAATTCCTACTCGTCCTCGAGTAGGTAAATGATGAAAAAGATAATTTTTGATGTGGAATGCTACCTAGCATAATCTTGATCACATATCTAATCATGGCATGAATATTAAGACACGAGTGATTCAAAGCAATAGTCTATCATTTGACATAAAAACAATAATACTTCAAGCCTACTAATAAAGCAATCATTTCTTTTCAAAATAACAAGGCCAAAGAAAGTTATCCCTACAAAATCATATAGTCTGGCTATGCTCCATCTTCACCACACAAAATATTCACATCATGCACAACCCCGATGACAAGCCAAGCAATTGTTTCATACTTTTGACGTTCTCAAACCTTTTCAACTTTCATGCAATACATGAGCGTGAGCCATGGACATAGCACTATAGGTGGAATAGAATGATGGTTGTGGAGAAGACAAAAAAGAGAAGATAGTCTCACATCAACTAGGCGTATCAACGGGATATGGAGATGACCATCAATAGATATCAATGTGAGTGAGTAGGGATTGCCATGCAATGGATGCACTAAGAGTTATAAGTGTATGAAAGCTCAGACTGAAAACTAACTGGGTGTGCATCCAACTTGCTTGCTCATGAAGACCTCGGGCATTTGAGGAAGCCCATCATCGGAATATACAAGCCAAGTTCTATAATGAAAATTCCCACTAGTATATGAAAGTGATAACTCAAGAGTCTCTCTATATGAAGAACATGGTGCTACTCAGAAGCGCAAGTGTGGTAAAAGGATAGTAACATTGCCCCTTCTCTCTTTTTATCTCATTTTTATATATATATTTTTGGTGGGCTTCTTTGACCTCTTTTTTTATTTGGGCTTCTTTGGCCTCCTTTATATATTTTTAAAGTCTGGAGTCTCATCCCGACTTGTGGGGGGTCATAGTCTCCATCATCCTTTCCTCACTGGGGAAATGCTCTAATAATGATGATCATCACACTTTTATTTACTTACAACTCGATATTACAACTCGATACTAGAACAAAGATATGACTCTATATGAATGCCTCCGGCGGTGTACCGGGATGTGCAATGATCTAGCGTAGAAATGACATCAAAAAACGTTCAAGCCATGAAAACATCATGCTAGCTATCTTACGATCATGCAAAGCAATATGACAATGATGCTCAAGTCATGTATATGATGATGATGGAAGTTGCATGGCAATATATCTCGGAATGGCTATGGAAATGCCATGATAGGTAGGTATGGTGGCTGTTCTGAGGAAGGTATATGGCGGGTTTATGGTACCGACGAAAGTTGCGCGGTACTAGAGAGGCTAGCAATGGTGGAAGGGTGAGAGTGTGTATAATCCATGGACTCAACATTAGTCATAAAGAACTCACATACTTATCACGAAAATATATAAGTCATCGAAACAAAGTACTACGCGCATGCTCCTAGGGGGATAGATTGGTAGGAAAAGACCATCACTCGTCCCCGGCTACCACTCATAAGGAAGACAATCAATAAATACCTCATGCTCCGACTTCGTTACATAACGGTTCACCATACGTGCATGCTACGGGAATCACAAACCTCAAAACAAGTATTTCTACTAATCCACAACTACCCACTAGCATGACTCTAATATCACCATCTTTATATCGCAAAACTATTGCAAGGAATCAAACATATCATATTCAATGATCTACAAGTTTTATGTAGGATTTTATGACTAACCATGTGAATGACCAGTTCCTGACATCTCTCTAAATAGTTATAAGTGAAGCACGAGAGTTTAATTCTTTCTACAAAAGATATGCCCATGCTCTAACAAATATAAGTGAAGCAAAAGAGCATTCTACAAATGGTGGTTTTCTATGTAAAGAGAAACAGGCAATCCAAACTTCAAATGATATAAGTGAAGCACATGAAGCATTCTACAAAGCCATACTCAAAAGATATAAGTGAAGTGCATAGAGCATTCTATAAATCAACCCAGGAATATCTCATACCATCATGGTGCATAAAAGAAAAATGAAAACTAAAGTCAAAAGACGCTCCAAGATTGCACATATCGCATGAACGAAACGAATCCGAAAACATACCGATACTTGTTGAAGAAAGAGGGGATGCCTTCCGGGGCATCCCCAAGCTTAGACGCTTGAGTCTCCTTGAATATTTACTTGGGGTGCCTCAGGCATCCCCAAGCTTGAGCTCTTGTCTCTCTTCCTTCTTCTCACATCGAGACCTTCTTGATCATCGAACACTTCATCCACACCAAACTTCAATAGAAAACTCGGTAAGATCCGTTAGTATAATAAAGCAAATCACTACTCTAAGTACTATTGCAAATCAATTAATATTTTGCTTTTGCATTGTGTCTACTGTAATATAACTTTTTCATGGCTTAATCCACTGATATGAATCGATAGTTTTGTCAAAACAAGCAAACTATGCATCAAAAACAGAATCTGTCTAAAACAGAACAGTCTGTAATAATCTAAACATTCACCATACTTCTGATACTTGAAAAATTCTACCAAAATTAGGAAAAATAAAAAAATTATATAAATACATTTCAAAAATAATAACAACCATTTGATGTTCCAGCTAAAAATGTAAAATCACGCACTACAGCCAAAGTTTCTGTCCTGCACTGTACAGACCATCAAGCAAATGTAAACATCCTAAAGGCAAACCTTGGCACATTATTTTTATAATACAATGGAATTGTACAAGGGGATAATTATTTTTGTTCGGAAGTTTCTGTAATCAAGATTCACAAAGTTGCCGTGAGCATGAACAAAGTTCAAGGAGCTCCCCCACTTCAACAATGCTTGTCTTTCTCACTTTCACTTTCCTTTTTGAAAAAGTTTTGGGTTCCCCTCTTTATTTTTGTTGTTTTTAAACTATATGAAAGCACTCAACAAAAATAAATGACTCTCTAAAACTTCCGGGTTGTCTCCCTGGCAGAGCTTTCTTTAAAGCCATTAAGCTAGGCATATAGTGCTCAAGTAATGGATCCACCCGGATCCCAAGGTATATCAAAGCCAATTTTAATTAACAATGATTTGTAATTTAGTAGTGAGAACAAAGTAACATATATCATGCAATGACGAAGTCTAACTCTCTTCCTATGCATAGGCATGTCATAAAAGAACAACTCATGCACACAAAGTAAAGGCCAATGCATAGTACAAACAGTTTCTTGCAATTTTGTTGTATTGGAAACATAAAGAGGCGGAGATGTAGTTCCTCTCTCATAATAATTGCAAGTAGGAGAAGCAAGCACATGCATATTATATCTATCAAAATCATCATGTGCAACGGTAAAAGGCAACCCATCAATATAATCCTTAATAAGGGCAAACTTCTCCGATATAGTGTAGTCGGGAGAATTCAAAAAGATAATAGGACTATCATGTGTGGGTGCAATAGCAACAATTTCATTTTTAACATAAGGAACTATATCAAGTTCATCTCCATAAGCATAATTCATATTGGCACCTTGGCCACAAGCATAGCAAGCATCATCAAAAAGGGATATTTCAAAAGAATCAACGGGATCATAGCAATTATCATAGCATTCATCCTTCGGTAAACATGAAGGGGAATTAAACAATATATGAGTTGAAGAGTTACTCTCATTAGAAGGTGGGAACTGTTGACCAATCCGCTCTTCCTCCTTTTGTTCTTCGCTCTCCTCCTCATCTTTTTCATCCAATGAGCTCACAGTTTCATCAACTTCTTCTTCCATAGATTCCTGCAAAATATTATTCTCTTCTTGGACAGCGGAGACTTTCTCAATAAGTGCATTAATATCGGAATCGTATTCATAATTCTCATAGCAATATTTAAGGATAGCTAAATTTTTAGGTCTATAAACCGAATCATCAAAATCTTCAAACTCTTTAAACATAGATTCAATTTCATAAGCACCCATAAAAGTAACAAATTCTTCTATTTGTTCCACATCATAGTAATCATATATACCATTAGCATAAGAAGCTAAGGTTTTATTATCATTAAATTCACATAAAAAGGGAAGGTGTGGAGCCTTCATCCTAGAGCAACAAGTATAATCATATCTCAAGCATAGTTGCCTAGCATACCACTTCAATATAAGAATTTGATCCCATAATAGTTTCCCTTTTTGTGTCAAGCGGTAATCCCTAAAGTATTCACGTTGATCCAACGTTACTCCCATTACATAATTGAATGGGGTTTTCTTAGGATTATTAAAGTAGTACATAATATCTTTCACATAACCAGCATCAAGGGTTTTAGGAGGTTCCCCATCTCCACGAGCAGAAAGTACACCTAATTTTATTGGTATTGTGTGTTCCATATCCATAACTAAAGATAAAGAACAACTAAGAATAGCGAATAAAAATTACTTAGTGATAAAGCAAACAAGCACACACGAGAATATTCACCCCACGCTATTGCTCCCCGGCAACGGCGCCAGAAAAAGGTCTTGATAACCCACAAGTATAGGGGATCGCAACAGTTTTCGATAAGTAAGAGTGTTGAACCCAACGAGGAGCTAAAGGCAGAACAAATATTCCCTCAAGTTCTATCGACCACCGATACAACTCTAGGCACGCTTGATGTTTGCTTTACCTAGAACAAGTACGAAACTAGAAGTACTTTGTAGGTGTTGTTGGATAGGTTTGCAAGATAATAAAGATTAGGTAAATAAAAAGTAGGGGCTGTTATAAGTAAAGAAGCAATAAAGTAAATATAGCAATTGTGAAAAAGTGGTGGTAGGAGTTGCGAAATTGCCCCTAAGCAATTGACTACTTTACTAGATCGATAGCAAGTATTATGTGGGAGAGGCCACTGCTAGCATGTCATCCCTTACTTGGAATTCTATGCACTTATGATTGGAACTATTAGAAAGCATCCGCAACTACTAACGTTCATTAAGGTAAAACCCAACCATAGCATTAAGATATATTGGTCCCCCTTCAATCCCGTATGCATCAATTTCTATGCTAGGTTGAAGTTTCTTTCACTCTTGCCCGCCAATACATAGTAGTATCAACATACAACTAACCCTATGGTGTGATCCACGCGCGCACTCATATGATGGGCACCAAAGGACAGCAACATAACCACAAGCAAATTAAATCAATCATAGCAATTCATCAACCACTGATAGGACAACGAAAATCTACTCAGACATCATAGGATGGCCACACATCATTGGATAATAATATGAATCATAAAGCACCATGTTCAAGTAGAGGGTACAGCGGGTTGCGGGAGAGTGGACCGCTGTAGATAGAGGGGTAAGGTGATGGAGATGTTGGTGAAGATGGCGGAGGTGTTGGTGTAGATCGCGGTGATGATGATGATGGCCACGACAGCGTTCCGGCGCCACCCGAAGAGAAGGGGAGAGGGGGCCCCTTCCTCTTCTTATTCCTTGACCTCCTCCCTATAGGGGACAAGGGTTTCCCCTCTGGTCCTTGGCCTCCATGGCATGGGAGGGGTGAGAGCCCCTCCGAGATTGGATCTATCTCTCTGTCTCTCTCTCTTTCTGCGTTCTCAGATTCTACCCTTTCACCGTTTCTTATATTCCCGGAGATTCGTAACTCCGATTGGGCTGAAATTTTAATACGATCTCCATCCGGATATTAGCTTTCTTGAGGCGAAAGAAGGGCATCAACTGGCTTACGGGGTGGCCACGAGGGTCAGGGGCGCGCCCCCCTGCCTCGTGCCCCCCTCGGGCATCGTCTCGCGTGGATTTTTCTTTCCAAAAATCATATATATTCCAAAAAAAATCTCCGTCAGTTTTTATCCTGTTTGGACTCCGTTTGATATGGATATTCTGCGAAAAAACATGCAACAAACAGGAACTGGCGCTGGGCACTGGATCAATATGTTAGTCCCAAAAATAGTATAAAAAGTTGGCAAAAGTATACGAAAGTTGTAGAATATTGGTATGGAACAATAAAAAATTATAGATACGACGAAGACGTGTAACCGCCGGATCTAGATGACAGGGAGTCTTTGTGGATTGGCCCGAGGGTGGCGCAACCACAGTAGTGCGGTGGGGCGGGGAGCGGGGGTTTTGGCCGGGGACACGGACCGCAGAGGCAAGCTGCTCTGCCATTGGTCACTGGCTCTTCGGGGATAATTCCTAACAGTGTCAGCCGGGAGGCACAAGATGGCCATCAAGCCATCCGGCGTAGATCGGACAGTACCAAAATAAAATAAAATTGTGTGACCCAATTTAGTCCTAGTCAACATACGTGTGACCACTCTCGTACTTTGCTGTTGATCTCTTAGTGTATTTCTTCAGATCAAAGAGATGTGTCGTTCTTAACATTATGCATTATCTGCATCTTCAGCCACACCGTCTTCCGACTCACCGCAGCTGCTCCAACAAGGGGAGCATGCACCAGAAGGGAGCTACAGTCCTGACTCAACAGTTCCCTGCATCAAATGCGCGTGCCCGACATGGACAGCCACAACAACTGCAGGGCCATCGACAAGTCAGCACATGATGCTCACTCCTATGGATGGCGGCCAGATAGGTTGTACCCTCATCTTACTTGTGTGCAACATTTATGGCTTGTTATTCATCTAAGCATGGAAAATAGATTATCACATTTCACTGTATATTCATGTTGATCTCTTATGGGTCTTGTTCAGGAGTTAACGTTGTTCCATAGTTCAGCTAAGATACTTGTTCTTTAGGTAACGATGTTCCATAGTTCTCCTCCATTAGCCAATGTTATCCCATAGGCTGGTGATTATAGTATTATACTACTTCTAGTATTATCTATGTTGTTCTTTAATACTTTTGTGTGCCATCTAGTTAATCTCGAGTACAAACGATACATATTCTATAGCTTTCATCTGTGTTCTCCCTTTAGTGTTTGAGACCTGTTGCTGCTAGTTAACCCGAGTCCTACAATTTATGTCATCTCCTATATGTACTCATTACAAAAAATCTAACTACTAGTTGTCTTCCATGCATGTCAGATATAATTGCACACACTGATATATCCACAAGAACCTCACCGAGCAATATAAAGGACAATAAACTTGATGTCAATGATACCCAATATGATGGAACATGTAAAGGCGGTTCTTCAGAAGACTTGAAGAAAGATGTTGAATCCTCTTCACCCCACAAGGTCCTTGCTCTAACTTGGCCCGTGATATGGGTACAACATGCATATAATGTCCTGGAGTGTATCTACTCTATTGCAATGCCATGTGCTTAGCATGCTAATCATGCATGTAAATATGTCATCCTTCCAGTTTTTTAATACCTATTCCATTCATGATAACATGTTTTCAAATTCAAGTACTATCATTCTACTCTATCGCAATGCCATCTGCTTATTTTGGACATCATGCTTCTGAATATCTTATGCATTGTTATTCATCAGTATGTACTTCATATGTCTACCATACCATGTTTTTTTACATTGAAGTGTTGTTCTAGTGCTTTGCTGCAATGCCATCTTAGTTTCCCAATCATACACCTGTATGTTGCCTTAGTTTTTTCTGTACGTATCCCACTAGCATACAGTTTTACATTCAAGTTTTTTTACTGTGCTGTCCTGTCGTATCCCTAGCTCTTACACCATACTCCCTCCGTCCGGATTACATGTTGCCAAAATGGATAAAAATGATGTATCTAGAACTGAAATACGCCTCGACCCATCCACTTTTTTCCGGATGGAGGGAATACATGTCAATATGTCATGCCTTTCTATTCTTCAGTACCTATTCCATCTCTCTGCTGTAGCATGTTTTATAATTGAAGCACCATTCTTCTATACAAGGCATGCAAGGGGAAGACGACTATGTTAGAATCTGAAGGGTTACAAACCAGGTCTTTGCAAAAGATCCAAACGCCAGGAGATAATAAACCAACTCCATTTTTTATAGATACTGCTCAGCACAGAGAAACCCAACTCCTACTGATAATAAGCAGATTCCAGTGGCCAATTAACTAGTCCGCTCCAGTCCAGCAAAAATATGTCAACTCCATTCTAAGAAGTGTGTGTGTATCCTTGCATCATGATATTTTATAGCATGTTAATCATATTTTCTACATGTTTCTTACCCATCTCTCTTTTAGAAAACAAGCTTGACAGATAGAAGAATTTCTGCACTGGTATCATCTGTGAGGAAAGATTCTTGCAGGAATTCTCTGTACTCCAATGCAGATGTAAGTACCTGTTGTATATCACTATATTTTTACATCAGCATGTATTTTGTTAATCGGCGTGAATCCAACATTTATCTGATCTAAATTTAGTTGTAGCAAAATGTATGATTAAAGGCCACAATGTTGATTTTTGTAAGGAAAACTACATGGTAGTTTTGCATCCTGAGCTGCATGAGTGTACTATCTCATATCAGTGGGTTTGATTACTTTGGTTATGCAGTGGGTTTTTAGTGTTTTTTTACTTTGTTGTCCTGTCGTATCCCTAGCTCTTACATCATACTCCCTCCGTCCGGGTTACATGTCGCAGCAATGGATAAAACTGGATATATCTAGAACTGAAATACGCCTAGACCCATCCATTTATTTCCGGATGGAGGGAATACATGTCAATATGTCATGCCTTTCTATTCTTCAGTACCTATTCCATCTCTGATGTAGCATGTTTTATAATTGAAGCACCATTCTTCTATATAAGGCATGCAAGGGGAAGACGGCTATGTTAGAATCTGAAGGGTTACAAACCAGGTCTTTGCAAAAGATCCAAACGTCAGGAGATACTAAACCAACTCCATTTTTCATAGATACTGCTCCAGCACAGAGAAACCCAACTCCCACTAATAATAAGCAGATTCCAGGGGCCAAAGAACTAGTCCGCTCCAGTCCAGCAAAAGAATGTCAACTCGATTCTAAGAAGCCTGTGCGTATCCTCGCATCATGAAATTTTATAGCATTCTGATCATAATTTCTACATGTTTCTTACGCATCTCTCTTTTAGAAAATAAGGTTAAATGATAGAAGATTTCCTTCATTGGGATTGTATTTGAGGAAAATATCTTGCAGGAATTCTCTGTGCTCCAATGCTGATGTAAGTACCTGTTGTATATCACTATATTTTTACATCAACATGTATTTTGTTAATCGGCATGAATCCGACCTTTGTTTGATCTAAAATTAGTTGTAGCAAAATGTTAAAGGCGCCAATGTTGATTTTTGTAAAGAAAACTGCCTGGTGGTTTTGCATACTGAGCTGCATGAGTGTACTATCTCATATCATGCACATTACTCAATTGCAGTGCTACTTTGGTTGCCCATTCATTCATTGTGTCAATGTTGCTTTCGTATTACCTTACCTGGCTGATGATAGCTGTGCCATATTGTGTTAATTTGGTGTTGGCTAGTTGCCCAAACATTTGTTGTGCCAATGTTGCTTTCCTATTATCTGACTTGGCCAATGATAGCAATGCTAGTGTCTTAATTTGGTGTAGGCTGCTGAAGATAAGAAGACAAACTCTGAAAACAGCAAGGCAACCCCATTGTTTCTTTCCAATAAATCTAGGCCAGGTAATATGCCAATAACTCATGATTAATCTATTTGGTTCCCCTCCTAATTTATGTTATGATGTAGTGGTCGAGACACTCTCCACTATCAATAATACAAGCCTGCCAAAATCGCCATCTGAATCTGTTCAGTATCCTCTGTCTCGAATGCAATGGAAAAAATGTATGTTTGTGAACCAATTAATGGCTGAAGGAATGAAGGAAATGGTGGAGGAATCAGAGGTGCAGAGTCATGCGACACAACAACTGATCAATGTTTTCAGAGATAGTGTAGCAAAGCAGCAAGAACTTGCCCACATGCTTATGGGCGTCATCCGTGCTGAGGTTGTAGATTGTGGCATTGTAGATCGTTAGGTTCTGTTAATTTATTTGCACCGGCATCAATCTTTGATTGCCCAGTGGATGTAATTTCCTGTAATATATGTTGGATGTGCAACGTTTTTCCCTGTATGTTGTACCTTTGCTTGATCGGTTTTGGTCCTGTGCATAATTGCTCGTTGTAATGGGCTCAAATTATCTAATTTCGCCTAAAGACATGTACGAACTTTAGTGGGCCCATTAAGGTAATGGGTCATTACCAGGCCGAAAGTTAATGGTTGGCCCTCTTAACTCTCGGGTCGTTAACAGGCTGACATCGAAGCGGGCAACTGGTGGGCCCAATTGATTTCACGAGCCGTTAACAGGTCGTTACTAAGTTCGGGCTACATATGGCCCAACTATATTGTGGGCCTTTAGCAGGCCGAAAGAGACAGTGGGCTTGTACTGGATCATGAAGAGCATGGGCCGCTAAGAGGCCGAAAGTCAGGTCGTATTGTAAATGGCCCAACTATGTTGTGGGCCCTTAGCAGGCCGAAATAGAAACCGGGCTGGTATTGGACCATGAAGGGCATGGGTCGTTAAAAGGCCAAAACTCAGGTCCGACTACAAATGGCCCAACTCATTTATGGTCCGTTAACAGGCTAAAAGGCACACAGGACCGGGAATTGGCTCAACACTTAAATGGGTCGCTAAAAGGCCAAAACTCAGGTCCGACTACAAATGGCCCAACAGATATATGGGCTGTCACTAGGCTGAAAGACACACCGGGCCGGAGATTTCCCAGCACTTAAATGGGTCGCTAAAAGGTCGAAACTCAGGTCCGACTACAAATGGCCCAACTGATTTATGGGTCAATAACAGGCTGAAAGACACTCCAGGCCGGAAATTAGCCCAATATTTAAATGGGTCGCTAAAAGGCCGAAAGATGTACATCGTGAAAATTGGCCCATCCACTGAATGGGCCGTTAACAGGCCGAAATCTCATCGGGACAATATTGAGCCCAAATATATAGCGGGCTGTTAATGGGCTCGAACTGGCGATGGGCTGCAATGGTGTCAAATATTTAATGGGCCGTTGACGGGCCGAATTGGCACATCTCGTATGGGTCATGGGCTTAAATGGACCTAACACAAGTAGGCCTTATACGGGTCGGCCTGCTATTTTTTAATGGGTCGGCCTTTTTCATTGGAATGGGCCACTTTTGGGCCGTGCCACATGTCGACCTATCATAGGCGCCTCCTGTCCAATGAGTGGATGACATCTGTCCCAACGGTGAGGCAACACGTGTTTCCTCCGGCCAATGATGATTTTACACGTGGAAAATCCCCATTGGCCCGGGCTGTTAACGGGTTATCGGATCCAAAACCAGACCGGATACCTTAACGGCATTCCGTTACGGTGGATGCCACATGTCGGTCACCCTTGACGAAAGCACTTATGTGCCGCGTGATTTATCGTCATGGAAGTGGACACTTCCGTGATGATAATTTTGGTAATGTCATGCAACACTTCTACGACAGCACATGTATGACTATCTTGATTCTGTCATAAATTTGTCATGGATGTACATGCATGATAGAAAACGTGACCTACTGTGACAAACACGTATCATCCCGGAACTATATATTTTTTGTAGTGTCCGCTTCAACGGCGGAAGCAGTGAGAGGTCGTGTCGCCCTGACTTTCCATCAATGTGGAGCGGCGGGCTCAGCTGGCACCGGGCGGGAAGCGCACGCGGGAGGGGGGAGGGGTTTTTGTTGGGCCAAGAAGGTGAGAAGCCAACTTGGGATCGGTCCAGATGGGGAAATATCATGTGCTCCCATACTCACTAGTAGTTTCATGCATATGACACTAGTCTATGTTACTACTCCCTCCTTTCCGGTTTATAGGGTTTATCTCAAAATCTTAGTTTTTCCATTTTATAAGGATCAATTTGGTTGTTCCCATCACAAGTTTAGATTTCAAGGTGCATTAAATAATTGCATGCAAGTATTAAGAGAAAATTGACCAATGCATGTACTTTATGCATGCATGCATTGCAACTAATACAATGGTAAACATAAATTTTTGAGGAAAACAAAAGCATTAATTGGGTGCTTTTGCAAATTACAAAAAGTATTCCACCACTCATCATCTACCTTGGTTGGTGAGATTTTCGAATTGAGCCCTATACACCGGAAAGGAGGGAGCCCTATAAACTGGAAAGGAGGGAGTAGTACAGTAATGTTATGATGGCTTCATTTATTACCTTGTAGACTCATCTTTTCTTGGGAAACGCTATGTTACAGTAACATATTATGTTACCACTTCTCATTAACTACTTGCCACATAAGCAAACTTTCCTTGGAGTGCGCTAAGTGACTCCCACTATAACTAGTCGTACAAAGTGTGGGCTATGTACAGGGCGTAGTAAGCAAGCTTCTCATCGTTCTACGAGTTGACATGACACATCAAAGTAGTAGTTTTTTTTCAAAATGTACATCAAAGTACCAGTGTTGTAGTCTCCAAAAAGGGTCGACCATGTCCATGGCTACCATCCCATCCCGTGCTTTGTCATTGAGTATGTTCCATTAAAGAAGAAAAATTAAAAATAAACACGCCACCGGGTTATGGTCGAACTTCGATTCGTCCACGCGTGGTTCCCGACCCTCCACTAAGTGAACAACTACCAAACGCATCAAATTATCATGTGAGCTGCCTCTTCATCCAGAAATGAGCTCCACCGTGTACCCGCGCGCGTGTGCTAGGGAATGAGGCACAGAGTACGTGTGTCTGTGCGTGCAATTTTTCTATTCGTGCACGTACTCCTTTTTTTGTGGGTGATTCGTGCACGTACTCGGCCTACGTTGGTGACTGTTGGTGAGTCTCACTAATCTCTACATCTCAACATGTACATCTACATCTACATCTACGTCTACACTACATCTACATCTACATATAACTCTACTATAGTACATCAAGTTTTAAACATCAGACCAGTCATTTTCTTGCATGACACGACCAGCTCGTATCGCTTCTTGCTCCTCGTCTCTCTCAAAGTGCGTCTGGAAGGCGATTTTGTCGTCGATTAAGTTTGGTTCTCTCACACTCGGTCCCACATGTTATAAATCTAAAAAGAATACTCTGACCAGCGGACCATTGAAAGAAGTATATTTTCACCCTCAAATGTAAGTTGATGGACAAATAACCCCCCAAAGTCAATTTCAGTACGAATTTTACCCTCAAATGTGGAAAACCGGGTATATCACCCCCTTGAGCGGTTTTAGTGTTCAAATGTTAGAGTTTAGGCGGTTTTGATCGTTGACTAGGAATTGACTAATTATTTACACTAAGAAATGGCAACGACGCTGTCGGAAGCAGCGAATGTCGTCGGAGATGTACCCAATGGACCCTGACCTTCCCTATGAGGAGAGGACATCATGCGGGTGCCTTCCAAGCTCAAGGGGTCGTCAGGCTACCTCGTCGGCTCATCGCCCACCTCATAGTCGGAGTAAGAGCATGGTTAATAGTATAGCCAACTACCGGCTATACGAAGTTTCCATGTCACATATAGTCGACTTAATAGCCAACACATATAGTAGCAAGTCGCTAAGAAGTAGTACTTTATTAATACATGGTCCATTTCACATCCTCAGATTGTTTCTTGGGGCCCGTGCTACAGCGGCTGTTAATCTGCAGCCCACTTCTCTTCTCTCTCCTACTCTCTCTCATCCAACTCAACAAAAATATAACAGTTTAATCCTTACAGCCTGCTAACTGTACCTTATTATACTTGCTCTAACTTAGGTACTAGTAACATAGCGCACTCCAAGAAAATTTTGCTTATGTGGCATGTAGTTAATGAGGAGAGAGATCTTTAGAGTAACATAGTAATATGTTACAGTATAAGTTACTCCCCACTATGACTAGCCTTGGCCTCTCCGAGTGCTCCACCATGTATAGCTGCTAAGCCTGCCATGTAGGCATAAAATATGATGTGGCAAGCTAATTAAGAATAGAGAGACTAGTTTGGTGACCCCAGGAAGAAACGATGGAAAGACAGTTTTGAGTCTATAGCTAATTAAATGAAGCAAGCTTAGCAACAACAAACTGAGCACCTATGCATTGGAAACTTGAGTTGCTAAGCCATTTAATGCACTTAGCACCTCATCTAAGCACATTTGCATTGGAAGAGGTCTTAATTCCATAAGGTATCATAATATGATACTCAACTCTCTCTTTCTTCATTTAATTCTACGCCACCTCATCAAATTTGCCAACTACTAGTTGGCATGCATGATACTACTTATAATACTCCCATTACAACCAGCCTGGTAGAATTAAAATACCTAATCCAAATGGTCGTCGCCCGATCTCTTTGCCCTCCTCCAGCATCCGGCAGAAGAAGAATCATGCAAGACACCGGCTGTATTCGTCGGCGTTGCCTCGGCAGTGGCCTTCATGGGATACAATCGGCGACAGCCTCCCGTGTTTTACTTCTCCTCGATGATGGCAGCGGGCGGGGACGTGCTGCACATCACCTTGTTGATATCCGCGCAGCCGAATCACCTCACCAACATCCATGGCGGCTTCTTTCTCTGCCTGCATGTCACGGCTACGAGTGCGTAAATGGTGGATGGCGCAGTCGCAGACACTGGAAGCGATGTACCATGCGGCGGCGTCGAGGGCAGAGACGATGCCTGTGCCGATGTGCTCCCCGGCATGCCGGAGTGGAGCAAGTCGGCACTCTTCCTCGAGTTGTATTGGAGAGCCCAGTTGCGGAACCACGCGCTGGCTTAGTGCGTTAACTGCCTCCGACGGGCTAGGCGAGGTAGGTGGAGAAGCGAGCTGCCTCGCTCATAACTTTTGGCAATATGACACCAAATGAACTATTGCACGTCCACCGCTTGTAAGCAAAAGTTTCTCCTCGTGTTGTGAGCCACCGCGCACGCGCTGGTGATGGAGAAGGCATACTAAGCAAGCTTGAAAGTGCAACTATCCCTAGATGACTTGGATGTCTATGCCAAAAAGAAGAAGGATCACAACACCATGGCACACATGTACAAAGAGATCCCAGATGCTGCTCTTGAGACACACAAGTTTGGATCAGTACATTACCTTCTGTCAGGCTTACCAACAATCAACGGATCCTCAGGCATACTCTCTTGCCAAAGTCAGGTGATCACAAGATGATCAGTGGTCACTCCATCAACTTGCTGCACATTTTTGATGTTCCACAGAAGTTCAAGGTCATGAGCCTAATTGTGCAAACCATAAAGAGGACAGTTGCAGATCAGAAGAGGAGTTGTGGGTATGCCCCACAGATCCAGGAGTTGATCAACTCCAAGATGGGCACTGACACATATCTGCTGGACAAGGAGCACCTGCCCATCTACCCAGACTTTGAGGATAACACTGTGGTGATGGATGAAAATGAACCATCTTCTGTGCACGCACAAGCCAAGAAGGAGAAGGCAAGGGCTGAAAAGGCTGCAAAGATGCCAACAACTGAAGAGGCATCTCAGTATCTTCTGAAGGACAAGCAAGATCAGCTTGGCTACTTGATTGCCTCCACTCTGAGAATTGAGAAGGGATTGGCTACCCTGACTCAAAACTAGGAGAGCTTGGCAAGGATCGTGGAGCAGAAGTTCTATGACTTAGATGTGAAGGTCACTAAGATACAGTCTGTTGTTGAGCAACTTCAGGAGGAAGTGCAGGAGAAGAAGGGCAAGACAACCACTGATGCTTTTGCTAGAGTGTCCAGAGGACAAAGATCTGCTGCAGTGCCTGTCACAGACACCAGAGCAACTTCATCTACACCAGCTACAGCTTCAGTGCCACCACCTCCAGCTCCTACTCCATCAGCTCCATCTACATCAACTGACGCCTTTGTCCTTGGAGTTCTGTCTACACCACCACCTGAAGACCAAGCCTGAGTGACGATTTAGCACTATGCATTTTTATGAACTTTTTGGTAACTTGTTACCAAAGGGGGAGAAAATGTATAGATCATAGGCTTCGAGAGAGTGTGTTTCTTTTGTTCTCTCTTGCATTTATCCTTGGTGGTTGACCTTTATTATCTGCTCATTTGAGATACTTTATACTTTGCGCTTGCTTGGATGATCATGTGTTTGATCATGTGCTACCTTTATGCTTGTTGGATGACATTATCCTTTTATATTCCATATGATCACTCACTTTGCTGGGTGATGAGTGCATGTATTTTAATTATTATCATTTTGAGCGCTCCACCAAGATGTATGTGACATGGAAGAGTAACCCGTGATCCTAACTCTTTGTGCATTTGCAGTCCAAAGCAAATCTTAAACTATGCAAAAACTTGGGGGGATCTCTTGCTTTTCACATACTTCTCAAAGCGACAATGGTTTTCACTCTTATTATCATTTGTCGAAGCTTTGATCTATATGTTATCATCAATTACCAAAAAGGGGGAGATTGAAAGTGCAACTATCCCTAGGTGGTTTTGGTAGTTCCTAACAACATATAGCTCATTGAGCTAATGCTATTTCAAGATTAATATCTCAGGAAAGCTCAATGATTGGCATGGCATGGATGAGAAAAGTGGACCCCTCAAAATGCTAAGGACAAAGGATTGGCTCAAGCTCAAAGCTCAAGACTCTACATTTTCCATTTTAGTGATCCAACATATAGCTCATTGAGCTAGCTTCTGTCACTCTTGTCGGATGTGGGGTTCCGGCAAACTCTTATGGTTCGAACATTGGGGTGCACGTGAAGTCTTTCCCTCCTACCGATCTACGCCCTAGCTTGCCAAGATCTCGCGGACGAACTCGACGAATTCGCAGCACAGAAAGATACAAGATTTATACCGGTCCGGGCCACCGTTGTGGTGTAACACCCTACTCCAGTGTGGTGGTGGTGGATTGCCTCTTGGGTTGATGATGAACAATACAAGGGGAAGAACTACCTCCTGCGGTTGAGGTGTTCTTGTGCATGGCTAACTTGTATGGGTGAGAGAGTGATCTAAGATGTCGTCTCCTCGCCCCCCCCCCTTTTTCTATGGTGGTCGCTAGCCCTACTTATAGAGGTCCTAGTCCTCTTCCCAAATATTGAGCGGGAAGGGAGCCAACAACGGCGGGCTAATTTGAAGGGGGACATCTAGTACAAGCTATCCTGACAAAACGTGGTATGCGCTTGTGAAAGGCTCTGGTGGTGACGCCGTCTTGGGCTCCACGATGACCTTCGTCTTGCCGTCCTTCTGGTCTTGGTCTTGTTGCACTGAAATGGCAAACTTTGCCTGATGCCTCGGTACTCCTCGCCTGCGCTAGTTTCCTTAGCACCAAAGAGGAAACAAGGACGTTGCGCATGCTGGCGCCCGCCTGGCGCCCACCTGGTGTCGATCGTCATGGCTCACGTCACGAGAGCCTCATGAGGTTTGCCTCACCTTGATATCTCCGCTCCTAGTGAGTCTTCCTGACTAGGCCGCTCCAGACGAGGTCTCGTGTCGTCCTCCTCGTGAGGCTTGGCCCCTCGCCAGGGTCTTGGATGCCTTGTTGATGAAGATGGGCCGTACGGCCTACTGGCTTGGCCACGCAGCGGCCCGCGGGTAGGCAAGTCTGGGGACCCCCATTCCCAGGACGCCGACAGTAGCCCTCGGACCCAAGGTGCGCTTGGGCTTGGTTTTGCAACGAAGCCAAGGGCCAAGCATGGAGCATCGCGGGCCCCAAAAGCCTATGGCCTCGATTGACGCATGGCGGTTGATTGGACGTGGGCATCTTCGCTTCCCCATGCTGCCCTTGAATCCGCCTGGCTATGCGGCCCCGCCTCTTACACAGTTATTCTTCATTCGCCATGCCTGGCTCTTCCAATCTCCCTGCTTCCTCGACGCCCTGCTCCGCCTTCCCAATCCGACCTACGCTCCGCCCGCTTCACCACCATGGCGCTGAAACAAGCCGACAAGGGGAAGAAACCTCTGTCCTCGCCAACTATGCCTCCATCCTTCGAGCCGGTGCTCGGCCGGCCTTGGGTGCTCAACGACGAGGCCATGGACAAGGTGTGCCCCATGCTTGCCTCCAGTTTCAACGAGTGGGGAGAGACGCCAGCTTGGCCCGTGTCTCGCACCAGCATGGCTCGGGCAGTCACCGAGGTTCCGATCTTCATTGATGCCCTCTGGGCTGGCCTGATTCCTCCCTTCTCCGCCTTCTTCAACGCGGTGCTCGAGCACTATCAAATCCACATGCTCCACCTTGATCCTCAGTCTATGACCCTTCTCGCCATCTTCACCTTCGTGTGCAAGGCCATGGTGGGCATCGCCCCCTCCGTGGCACTCCTCTGCCACTTCTTCTCGTTGCATCTCACCGGTCCCCGGCAGAGCTCAGGGTGCGTGGGCTTCCAGGCCGTGGCTACGATGGCAGGCGCGTGGATCGACTTCGAGCTCCCTTCATCCACGAGCGAGTTCTGTACGCGATGGGTGTTTGTTGACGTCGGCGTGCTCAACCCTCTGCTCCAAGCTCCGGTGGGGCCTGCTATTCCAAACTCCGGCTAGGGTCATCAGAAGCTCACGAGCCCCTGCCTTTCCCCCGTCTGGGCCAGGCTGAGGTGGTTGAAGGACCTTGGCGTGACTGCGCCTTGGCGGTGAGGGAGTTCGTCAGGCGTTGAGTTGCTCCACTTCAGTGCCACTCTCGCCCGATGTGGGACTTGCTCAGCAGACAGGACAACATGAGGTTTCAGGAGGAGAGGCTTCCTCTCGCTGCGCGGCAACATGGTCCTATCAGGTGTCCCTCTACCGGATGAGATGCTCAGGAACAGCTGCATGCTGTACCGCTGCGAGAACAAAGTCACATTTGCCGCGAACATGCCTTCCTTTAATGAGTGGGGGCTGCGCCCAACCAGCTTGGTGGGGCCCCGCGAGAACCCCATCATCGTGGTCCCCTTCTTTGCCGCTGGTGCCGGGCTCGCCCCAGGTGATGGTTCAGGGGAGCGAGCTGCGACGGGGGCTGGCGGCACAGGTGCTGAGGAGCACATGTCGGGTGGTGATCCGGGGGCGTCGTCCTCGGGGGCCTGTGGCCCCTCTCCTGAGGCATCAGTTGCCAAGGAGATGTAGCATGTGGCTCCCGAGGTTGAGGCTCCAGGAGCCTCGGGAGGTTGCAGGGAGAAGGAGCTGGGTTGTTCTCCACAGCCGGGCTCCCCTGAGGCCATCCCTCTTGGTTCTTCTTCGGCTCCGCCGCGCACCGGTCGTCACATCCAGCACTTCGGTCGCCTTTGTGTGGACTTCGAGGCGCTCCGCAAGAGGAACGGATCCCCCAACGGCAGCAACATCTTCGGGCCGTTGAAGCGACGGAAGTACATCGCTATTGACGCGTAAGTATCTTGTTGCTGTGGCTTTTTCCGTGTGGTCTTCTTATCCTAACTCCCGTCCTCTAGGGCTCCTTCTGCTGAAGCTGTTGCGTCTTCCGAGAGGCGGCCTCCTCCTTCATCAACTCCCCTGTCAGCATTGAGCGTTCCTGGCCTGCTTGCCGCCCCTGGAGCAGGGTCAGTCGGAGGAGCATCCCTGCCTTCGGGGCGTGCTGAGTCCGTGGTTTGGCCGCCCTATTGGAAATATGCCCTAGAGGCAATAATAAATTGGTTATTATTATATTTCCTTGTTCATGATAATCGTTTATTATCCATGCTAGAATTGTATTGATAGGAAACTCAGATACATGTGTGGATACATAGACAACACCATGTCCCTAGTAAGCCTCTAGTTGACTAGCTCGTTGATCAATAGATGGTTACGGTTTCCTGACCATGGACATTGGATGTCGTTGATAACGGGATCACATCATTAGGAGAATAATGTGGTGGACAAGACCCAATCCTAAGCCTAGCACAAGATCATGTAGTTCGTATGCTAAAAGCTTTTCTAATGTCAAGTATCATTTCCTTAGACCATGAGATTGTGCAACTCCCGGATACCGTAGGAGTGCTTTGGGTGTGCCAAACGTCACAACGTAACTGGGTGGCTATAAAGTTACACTACAGGTATCTCCGAAAGTGTCTATTGGGTTGGCACGAATCGAGACTGGGATTTGTCACTCCGTGTAAACGGAGAGGTATCTCTGGGCCCACTCGGTAGGACATCATCATAATGTGCACAATGTGATCAAGGAGTTGATCACGGGATGATGTGTTACGGAACGAGTAAAGAGACTTGCCGGTAACTAGATTGAACAAGGTATCGGGATATCGACGATCGAATCTCGGGCAAGTATCGTACCGCTAGACAAAGGGGATTGTATACGGGATTGATTAAGTCCTTGACATCGTGGTTCATCCGATGAGATCATCATGGAGCATGTGGGAGCCAGCATGGGTATCCAGATCCCGCTGTTGGTTATTGACCGGAGAGTCGTCTCGGTCATGTCTGCATGTCTCCCGAACCCGTAGAGTCTACACACTTAAGGTTCGATGACGCTAGGGTTATAGGGAAAGTATGTACGCGGTTACCGAATGTTGTTCGGAGTCCCGGATGAGATCCCGGATGTCACGAGGAGTTCCGGAATGGTCCGGAGGTCAAGATTGATATATAGGAAGTATGGTTTGGGCCACCGGAAGTGTTCCGGGCATCACCGGTAGTGTAGCGGGACCACCGGAGGGGTCCGGGGGTCCACCAGGTGGGGCCACCAGCCCCGGAGGCCTACATGGGCCAATAGTGGGAAGGGACCAGCCCCTAGGTGGGCTAGGGCGCCTCCCACCAAGGCCCAAGGCGCCTCCAATAGGGGAAGGGGCAAACCCTAGGGCAGATGGGCCCTAAGGCCCACCCTAGGTGCGCCTCCCCCTCTCCCCCTTGTGGCCGCCACCCTAGATGGGATCTAGGGCTGCTGCACCCCTTGGGGTGGGAACCCTAGGTGGGGGCGCAGCCCTCCCTCTCCCCCTATATATAGTGGAGGCAAAGGGGCAGCCCAACACACGATTCAATCTCCTTGTTGGCGCAGCCCTACCCCTCTTCCTCCTCGTCTCTCGTAGTGCTTGGCGAAGCCCTGCTGGAGTCCCGCGCTCCTCCACCACCACCACGCCATCGTGCTGCTGCTGGATGGAGTCTTCCCCAACCTCTCCTTCTCCCCTTGCTGGATCAAGGCGTAGGAGACGTCACCGGGCTGTACGTGTGTTGAACACGGAGGTGCCGTCTGTTCGGCACTAGGATCATCGGTGATTTGGATCACGACGAGTACGACTCCATCAACCCCTTTCACTTGAACGCTTCCGCTTAGCGATCTACAAGGGTATGTAGATGCACTCTCCTTCCCTCGTTGCTAGATTACTCCATAGATTGATCTTGGTGATGCATAGAATTTTTTTGAATTTCTGCTATGTTCCCCAACACGCCCCTCACCCACGGTCTGGCGTGCAGCTTGGCGGGCATGCCCAAGACTCCTCCTCTGCTCATGAACAGTCGCTGGCTGACCTCGGCCTTCGGTTCCTCTTCAGGCAGTGAGCCTCGATCAGCTTGGGCTCCTCACGAGGAGGGGCTGACGTCAGGCACGGCACCAGCCCCCAGCCCCCAACCGAGAGGTGGCACGCCACTTGATGCTCCACCCGCCACCCCCGAGGTGGAGGACGAGGCGGGTCAAGCGTTCGAACTCGAGCGCGGGCGCAGCGTAGTCCATCACGAGCTCTTCCAGGAGGCGATGGGCGCGATGAGCTGCCACGGTGAAGAGCTTGCTGGTGTCGACTCGCGTCTTGAGGCTGAAGGTCTTCGGTTGGTGGAGGAGCGGCGCAAGCTGCGGGTGGCCATCAACCCTGGTCGCTATCAACGTGACCTTGAGAACACGAAGGCCGAGGCGTCCCTCAAGATTGCCAATGAGGCCCGCTCGCGAGCTTTGGAAGAAGCTCGCGAGGCCGATCACCGCCGCGAGGCTGCGGAGGAGCGCGCATGGGGGCTTCAGGCCTGGAGCGCGTTGTGACAGCCTGGGTTTTGCCCCTTCTTATTTGCTTGATTTTCATTTGAAATTTTTTGAAACTTGGAGTTTCTGAATCTTTTCATATGGACTTCAACACTTGGGCATCCTTGGCTTTCACCCAAGTGCTTCACTTCCCTCCTAAATCATTATTTCACTTCTGACCCACCCCAAAAATTATCTTTGGAATATTTTTCTTAAAAGAAAAATATTCATTTTCTCTCTAAAACCCTAAGCTAGATCTGTTTGCTTCAAAGCAACCCCAATTTTTATGGCTCAGAAAAATCTGAGATAATTCACAAATATTCTGTGAACCCTAGTGCACCTTCTTGAGCAAAAATATTTCATCACTTTTTAGAACATTTTTGCTACAGAAAATCTTTTCTATTCTGGAGAGAAATGGTGGTTTCTACAACAACTACCACCTATCCGGATAGCTCTGAGGGCGCCTCCCACCTATCCTAGGGCGCCTCCCACCAAGGCCCAAGGCGCCTCCAATAGGGGAAGGGGGCAAACCCTAGGGCAGATGGGCCCTAAGGCCCACCCTAGGTGCGCCTCCCCCTCTCCCCCTTGTGGCCGCCACCCTAGATGGGATCTAGGGCTGCCGCACCCCTTGGGGTGGGAACCCTAGGTGGGGGCGCAGCCCTCCCTCTCCCCCTATATATAGTGGAGGCAAAGGGGCAGCCCAACACATGATTCCATCTCCCTGTTGGCGCAGCCCTACCCCTCTTCCTCCTCGTCCCTCGTAGTGCTTGGCGGAGCCCTGCTGGAGTCCCGCGCTCCTCCACCACCACCACGCCGTCGTGCTGCTGCTGGATGGAGTCTTCCCCAACCTCTCCTTCTCCCCTTGCTGGATCAAGGCATAGGAGACGTCACCGGGCTATACATGTGTTGAACACGGAGGTGCCGTCCGTTCGGCACTAGGATCATCGGTGATTTGGATCACGACGAGTACGACTCCATCAACCCCGTTCACTTGAACGCTTCCGCTTAGCGATCTACAAGGGTATGTAGATGCACTCTCCTTCCCTCGTTGCTAGATTACTCCATAGATTGATCTTGGTGATGCGTAGAATTTTTTTGAATTTCTGCTACGTTCCCCAACAGTGGCATCATGAGCTAGGTCTATGTGTAGTTACTATGCACGAGTAGAACACAAAGTAGTTGTGGGCGTCAATATTGTCAATTATCTTGCCGTTACTAGTCTTATCTTGATTCGGCGGCATCGTGGGATGAAGCGGCCCGGACCAACCTTACACGTACGCTTACGTGACACCGGTTCCACCGACTGACATGCACTAGTTGCATAAGGTGGCTGGCGGGTGTCTGTCTCTCCCACTTTAGTCGGATCGGATTCAATGAATAGGGTCCTTATGAAGGGTAAATAGAAATTGGCAATTCACGTTGTGGTTTTGGCGTAGGTAAGAAACGTTGTTGCTAGAAACCTATAGCAGCCACGTAAAAAACTTGCAACAACAATTAGAGGACATCTAACTTGTTTTTGCAGCATATGCCTTGTGATGTGATATGGCCAAAAGGATGTGATGAATGATATATGTGATATATGAGATTTATCATGTTCTTGTAATAGGAATCACGACTTGCATGTCGATGAGAATGACAACCGGTAGGAGCCATAGGAGTTGTCTTAATTTATTTATGACCTGCGTGTCAACATAAACGTCATGTAATTACTTTACTGTATTGCTAAAGCGTTAGCCATAGTAGTAGAAGTAATAGATGACGAGACAACTTCAAGAAGACACGATGATGGAGATCATGATGATGGAGATCATGGTGTCATGCCGGTGACAACGATGATCATGGAGCCCCAAAGATGGAGATCAAAAGGAGCAAAATGATATTGGCCATATCATGTCACTTTTTGATTGCATGTGATGTTTATCATGTATTTGCATCTTATTTGCTTAGAACGACGGTAGTAAATAAGATGATCCCTCATTAAAATTTCAAGAAAGTGTTCCCCCTAACTGTGCACCGTTGCGAAGGTTCATTGTTTCGAAGCACCACGTGATGATCGGGTGTGATAGATTCTAACGTTCGAATACAACGGGTGTTGACGAGCCTAGCATGTACAGACATGGCCTCGGGACACATGCGAAACACTTAGGTTGACTTGACGAGCCTAGCATGTACAGACATGGCCTCGGAACACGGAGGACCGAAAGGTTGAGCATGAGTTGTATGGTAGATACGATCAACATGAAGATGTTCACTGATGATGACTAGTCCGTCTCACGTGATGATCGGACACGGCCTAGTTGACTCGGATTCATCTAATCACTTAGATGACTAGAGGGATGTCTATCTGAGTGGGAGTTCATAAGATGAACTTAATTATCCTGAACATAGTCAAAAGGTCTTCACAAATTATGCCGTAGCTCGCGCTTCAGTTCTACTGTTTAGATATGTTCCTAGAGAAAATTTAGTTGAAAGATGATAGTAGCAATTATGCGGACTAGGTCCGTAAACTAAGGATTGTCCTCATTGCTTCATAGAAGGCTTATGTCCTTAATGCACCGCTCAATGTGCTGAGCCTCGAATGTCGTCTGTGGATGTTGTGAACATCTGACATACACATTTTGATAACTACGTGGTAGTTCAGTTAAACGGTTTAGAGTTGAGGTACCGAAGACGTTTTGAAACGTCGCGAAACATATGAGATGTTTCGAGGCCTGAAATTAGGATTTCAGGCTCGTGCCCACGTCAAGAGGTATAAGACCTCCGACGATTTTCTTAGCCTGCAAACTAAGGGAGAAAAGCTCAATTGTTGAGCTTGTGCTCAAATTGTCTGAGTACAACAATCATTTGAATCGAGTGGGAGTTGATCTTCTAGATGAGATAGTGATGTTTCTCCGAAGTCATTACCACCAAGCTGCTAGAGCTTCGTGATGAACTATAATATATCAGGGACATATATGATGATCCTTGAGATATTCGCGATGTTTGACACCACAAAAGTAGAAATCAAGAAGGAGCATCAATTGTTGATGGTTGGTGAAACCACTAGTTTCAAGAAGGGCAAGGGCAAAAAGGGATACTTCATGAAACGGCAAATCAGCTGCTGCTCTAGTGAAGAAACCCAAGGTTGAACCCAAACCCGAGAATAAGTGCTTCTATAATAAGGGGAACAGCCACTGGAGCAGAATTACCCTAGATACTTGGTAGATGAGAAGGCTGGCAAGGTCGATAGAAGTATATTGGATATACATTGTGTTAATGTGTACTTTACTAGTAATCCTAGTAGCACCATGGTATTAGACACCGGTTCGGTTGCTAAATGTTAGTAAACTCGAAATAAAAGGCTGCGGAGTAAACGGAGACTAGCTAAAAGGTGAGCTGGCAATATGTGTTGGAAGTTTTTCCAAGCTTGATGTGATCAAGCATCGCACGCTCCCTCTACCATCGAGATTGGTGTTTGCGTTGAGCATAGACATGATTGGATTATGTCTATCGCAATACAGTTATTCATTTAAGGAGAATAATGGTTACTCTGTTTATTTGAATAATACCTTCAATGGTCTTGCACCTAAAATGAATGGTTTATTGAATCTCGATCGTAGTGATACACATGTTCATGCCAAAAGATATAAGATAGTAATGATAGTACTACCTACTTGTGGCACTGCCACGTAAGTTATATCGGTATAAAACGCATGAAGAAGCTCCATGTTGATGGATCTTTGGGCTCACTCATTTTGAAAAGTTTGAGACATGCGAACCATGTCTATTGGTGTATATGCATGAAGAAACTCCATGCAAATGGACCGTTTGGATTCACTTGATTTTGACTCACTTGAGACATGCAAATCATACCACATGGGCAAGATGACTGAAAGCCTCGTTTTCAGTAAAAAGGAACTAGAAAGCAACTTGTTGGAAGTAATACATTTTGATGTGTGCAGTCCAATGAGTGCTGAGGCGTGTAGTGGATATCGTTATGTTCTTACTTCACAGATGATTTGAGTAGATGTTGAGTATATTTACTTGATGAATCACGAGTCTGAATTATTGAAAGGTTCAAGTAATTTCAGGGTGAAGTTGAAAGATCGTCGTGACAAGAGGATAAAATATCTATGATATGGTCATAGAGATGCATATCTAAATTACGAGTTTGGCACAGAAGTAAGACATTGTGGAAATTGTTTCACAACTAATACAGCCTAGAACACCATAGTGTGATGGTGTGTCTGAACATCATAGTTGCACCCTATTGGATATGATGCATACCATGATGTCTCTTATCGAATTACCACGATAGTTTATGGGTTAGGCATTAGAGACAACCACATTCACTTTAAATAGGGCACCACGTAATTCCGATGAGATGACACCGTATGAACTATGGTTTAGGGAAACCTAAGCTGTCATTTCTTAAAAGTTTGGGGCTGTGACGCTTATGTGAAAAAGTTTCAGGCTGATAAGCTCGAACCAAAAGCGGATAAATGCATCTTCATAGGACACCCAAAACAATTGGGTATACCTCCTATCTCAGATCCGAAAGCAATAAGGGATTGTTTCTAGAATCGGGTCCTTTCTCGAGGAAAAGTTTCTCTCGAAAGAATTGAGTGGGAGGATGGTGGAGACTTGATGAGGTTATTGAACCGTCTCTTCAACTAGTGTGTGGCAGGGCACAGGGAGTTGTTCCTGTGGCACCTACACCAACTGAAGTGGAAGCTTATGATAGTGATCATGAAACTTTAGATCAAGTCACTACCAAACCTCGTGGGATGACAAGGATGCGTACTACTTCAGAGTGGTACGTAATCCTGTCTTGGAAGTCATGTTGCTAGACAACAATGAACCTATGAGCTATGGAGAAGCGATGGTGGGCCTGGATTCCAAAATGGCTCAAGGCCATATAATCCGAGAGAGGATCCATATATGAAAACAAAGTGAAGACTTTGGAAGAACTACTTGATGGTCGTTAGGTACATATGGATTTTAAAAGGAAGACGAACAATGATGGTAAGTATCACCATTAAGAAAGCTCGACTTGTCGTTAAGATGATTTCCGACAAGTTCAAGGAGTTGACTACGATGAGACTTTCTCACTCATAGCGATGCTAAGAGTCTGTTGGAATTATATTAGCGATTACTGCATTATTTATGAAATCTTGCAGATAGGATGACAAAACATTGTTTCCTCGACGATTTTCTTGAGGAAAGGTTGTATGTGATACAATCGGAAGGTTTTGTCAATCCTGAAAGATGCTAATAAGTATGCAAAGCTCCAGCAATCCTTCTAAGGACTGGAGTAAGCATCTCGGAGTTGGAATGTATGCTTTGATGAGATGATCAAAGATTTTGGCTGTATGCAAAGTTTATGAGAAACTTGTATTTCCAAAGAAGTGAGTGGGAGCATTATAGAATTTCTGATGAATATATGTTGTTGACATATTGTTGATCAGAAATGACGTAGAATTTCTGGAAAGCATATAGGGTTATTTGGAAAGTGTTTTTCAATGGAAAGGCTGGATTAAGCTACTTGAACATTGAGCATCAAGATCTATAAGGATAGATCAAAACGCTTAATGGTACTTTCAAATGAGCACATACCTTGACATGATCTTGAAGGTGTTCAAGATGGATCAGTCAAAGAAGGAGTTCTTGCCTGAGTTGTAAGGTATGAAGTTAAGACTTAAAGCACGACCACGGCAGAAGAAAGAGGAAGGACGAAGGTCATCCCCTATGCTTTTGTCATAGGCTCTATACGGTGTGCCATGCTGAGTACCGCACCTGATGTGTGCCTTGCCACATATCTGGCAAGAGGGTACAAAGGTAATCTAGGAGTAGATCACCAAATAGCGGTCTAAATTATCCTTAGAGGAATAAGGATATGTTTCTTGGTTATGGAGGTGATAAAGAGTTCGACGTAAAGAGTTACGTCGATGCAAGCTTAACACCTATCCGGATAGCTCTGAGTAGAGATACCAGATACGTATAATGGAACAACAATTCAGAATAGCTCCAAGTAGAACAGTTATTTGAAATGGCTCCAAATGTAGTGTAGTAGTTGCATCTACAAGATGACATAGAAATTTGCGAAATACATACGGATCTGAATGTTGCAGACCCGTTGACTGAAACCTCTCTCACAAGCATAACATGATCAAACCCAGAACTCTTTGGGTGTTAGTCACATGGGGATGTTACCTTGAGTGTTAATCACATATTGATGTGAACTGGATTATTAACTCTAGTGCAAGTGGGAGACTATTGGAAATATGCCCTAGAGGCAATAATAAATTGGTTATTATTATATTTCCTTGTTCATGATAATCGTTTATTATCCATGCTAGAATTGTATTGATAGGAAACTCAGATACATGTGTGGATACATAGACAACACCATGTCCCTAGTAAGCCTCTAGTTGACTAGCTCGTTGATCAATAGATGGTTACGGTTTCCTGACCATGGACATTGGATGTCGTTGATAACGGGATCACATCATTAGGAGAATAATGTGGTGGACAAGACCCAATCCTAAGCCTAGCACAAGATCATGTAGTTCGTATGCTAAAAGCTTTTCTAATGTCAAGTATCATTTCCTTAGACCATGAGATTGTGCAACTCCCGGATACCGTAGGAGTGCTTTGGGTGTGCCAAACGTCACAATGTAACTGGGTGGCTATAAAGTTACACTACAGGTATCTCCGAAAGTGTCTATTGGGTTGGCACGAATCGAGACTGGGATTTGTCACTCCGTGTATAAGAGAGGTATCTCTGGGCCCACTCGGTAGGACATCATCATAATGTGCACAATGTGATCAAGGAGTTGATCACGGGATGATGTGTTACGGAACGAGTAAAGAGACTTGCCGGTAACTAGATTGAACAAGGTATCGGGATATCGACGATCGAATCTCGGGCAAGTATCGTACCGCTAGACAAAGGGAATTGTATACGGGATTGATTAAGTCCTTGACATCGTGGTTCATCCGATGAGATCATCATGGAGCATGTGGGAGCCAGCATGGGTATCCAGATCCCGCTGTTGGTTATTGACCGGAGAGTCGTCTCGGTCATGTCTGCATGTCTCCCGAACCCGTAGAGTCTACACACTTAAGGTTCGATGACGCTAGGGTTATAGGGAAAGTATGTATGCGGTTACCGAATGTTGTTCGGAGTCCCGGATGAGATCCCGGATGTCACGAGGAGTTCCGGAATGGTCCGGAGGTCAAGATTGATATATAGGAAGTATGGTTTGGGCCACCGGAAGTGTTCCGGGCATCACCGGTAGTGTACCGGGACCACCGGAGGGGTCCGGGGGTCCACCAGGTGGGGCCACCAGCCCCGGAGGCCTACATGGGCCAATAGTGGGAAGGGACCAGCCCCTAGGTGGGCTAGGGCGCCTCCCACCAAGGCCCAAGGCGCCTCCAATAGGGGAAGGGGGCAAACCCTAGGGCAGATGGGCCCTAAGGCCCACCCTAGGTGCGCCTCCCCCTCTCCCCCTTGTGGTCGCCACCCTAGATGGGATCTAGGGCTGCCGCACCCCTTGGGGTGGGAACCCTAGGTGGGGGCGCAGCCCTCCCTCTCCCCCTATATATAGTGGAGGCAAAGGGGCAGCCCAACACACGATTCAATCTCCTTGTTGGCGCAGCCCTACCCCTCTTCCTCCTCGTCTCTCGTAGTGCTTGGCGAAGCCCTGCTGGAGTCCCGCGCTCCTCCACCACCACCACGCCATCGTGCTGCTGCTGGATGGAGTCTTCCCCAACCTCTCCTTCTCCCCTTGCTGGATCAAGGTGTAGGAGACGTCACCGGGCTGTACGTGTGTTGAACACGGAGGTGCCGTCTGTTCGGCACTAGGATCATCGGTGATTTGGATCACGACGAGTACGACTCCATCAACCCCTTTCACTTGAACGCTTCCGCTTAGCGATCTACAAGGGTATGTAGATGCACTCTCCTTCCCTCGTTGCTAGATTACTCCATAGATTGATCTTGGTGATGCATAGAATTTTTTTGAATTTCTGCTATGTTCCCCAACACGCCCCTCACCCACGGTCTGGCGTGCAGCTTGGCGGGCGTGCCCAAGACTCCTCCTCTGCTCATGAACAGCCACTGGCTGACCTCGGCCTTTGGTTCCTCTTCAGGCAGTGAGCCTCGATCAGCTTGGGCTCCTCACGAGGAGGGGCTGACGTCAGGCACGGCGCCAGCCCCCAGCCCCCAATCAAGAGGTGGCACACCACTTGATGCTCCACCCGCCACCCCCGAGGTGGAGGACGAGGCGGGTCAAGCGTTTGAACTCGAGCGCGGGCGCAGCGTAGTCCATCACGAGCTCTTCCAGGAGGCGATGGGCGCGATGAGCTGCCACGGTGAAGAGCTTGCCGGTGTCGACTCGCGTCTTGAGGCTGAAGGTCTTCGGTTGGTGGAGGAGCGGCGCAAGCTGCGGGTGGCCATCAACCTTGGTCGCTATCAGCGTGACCTTGAGAACACGAAGGTCGAGGCGTCCCTCAAGATTGCCAATGAGGCCCGCTCGCGAGCTTTGGAAGAAGCTCGCGAGGCCGATCACCGTCGCGAGGCTGCGGAGGAGCGCGCGTGGGGGCTTCAGGCCTGGAGCGCGTTGTGACAGCCTGGGTTTTGCCCCTTCTTATTTGCTTGATTTTCATTTGAAATTTTTTGAAACTTGGAGTTTCTGAATCTTTTCATATGGACTTCAACACTTGGGCATCCTTGGCTTTCACCCAAGTGCTTCACTTCCCTCCTAAATCATTATTTCACTTCTGACCCACCCCAAAAATTATCTTTGGAATATTTTTCTTGAAAGAAAAATATTCATTTTCTCTCTAAAACCCTAAGCTAGATCTGTTTGCTTCAAAGCAACCCCAATTTTTATGGCTCAGAAAAATCTGAGATAATTCACAAATATTCTGTGAACCCTAGTGCACCTTCCTGAGCAAAAATATTTCATCACTTTTTAGAATATTTTTGCTACAGAAAATCTTTTCTATTCTGGAGAGAAATGGTGGTTTCTACAACAACTACCATTTTACTTACTTTGTCCTGAAATTTCTTGTGCATCTTTACCTTAGTAACGTATCACTAGCCTCCAAAGCACAGCTTCAAACTCCAAGCCATTTAACCATAGTAACATCACAAAGTTACTGACCAGAAACTTACTTGGTGTGTGAAAACTTCTCTACTGCACCTGGATCCAAACCAAATCGTGGTAACACTCAAAACTACCATGAACATCATGCCAGACATTGAGTTTTTGCTTAGATCAACCTGATGTCATAGTTCATGCGGTGACCGTGTTCGTCTAGGCATGCTGGCATGCAGCTGACGCGCTCTGCGACGCGCCCGAGCCTCTGTTGCTCGTGTGCTCGCTTCCTCGCCTGCCCAACCATGCCAAACCTCGCCACCATCATTGTCTCAATGCTCTTAACTCCTCCCTGGCGCTCGCCGACGCTGGAGCTTGCCGCAGCGAGCACGGGCAAGGTCCGGCCAGCCCAACAGTGCGGAGCACACTGTGCTCGTCGCCACCCTCTTGATCCTGTGCTCGTCTCCGCCCGCCCACAGTGGCCGTGTGACCTCTGTCGCCTTCTCCCCCTCTCACTGACGCCGCTCGTCGCCGGGTGCCGTGGACAGGTGTCCACCGGCAGAGCCCGAAGCACCCTCTCCACTTGCCAATATATAGAGCCCTCCCCGGCCTCCTCGAGCACCAGCCAACACTCACACACACCCCAGATCGAGTAGGAAGCCGGAGCCCGGTCGGGCAGGCCTCGGGTCGCCGTCCCCGAGCTCGAGCTCACTGGCGATCCCCTCTGGTCGCCGCGGTAGCTCCAGCTCCTTCCAAGCCTGGGCGACCCCTCCAAGGCCTCCGCCTCTCTCCGGTGAGGTCGTCCCGCCTGCTTGGAGCCCCTGGAGTGGCCTCTGCTCGCCGTCTTCTTCAACTCCGGCGACCTCCACGTTCTGTCTCCGCTTGCGAGGTTGATTCTGACATCGTCCGACCGCCCTAGCTACGCTACGGGTACGGGCAGGTGCGCCTCAACCCCCTCCTGCCATCCCTCCCTCTCGTTTGGGCCAAGGAGCCCGCGTCGCCGGCGAGAGATCCAGCGAAGCCGCAGCCCCCTCGGTTTCCCTCTCCCTCTTTCCCCACCTGACTAGCGGGGCCCACTAGTCAGCCACTCAGTACGCGTGCGAAGCGGTATGAGTGGTGGCACCCCTGGGCTTTACACCATCGACGTCACCCCCCAGTCTATTTCAAATTCATTTGAATTTACAGAACACTTCAAACAGTCATAACTCTTCAACCATAAGTCCAAATGAATTGATTCTTTTTGCATTGTGTTCTTTGATAAGAAATCTAGCAGCTCACCCAAGATGAGATTTTTCTAAGCTGTCTAGAATTTCTGGTGATTTTCAGACGTGTTCTTGATATTTTCTTGTTGTGTTTAAAACCATTTTCAGAAGGTGAAGCTTGTCTTGAGGATCAACAGGAGGCTTGTGAACCTCATCTGCACTAAGGCAAGCCACAACAACATTTTCATGGTGCCATTTCAATATTTTTGATTTTCTTACTTGAAAGAAAGGATTAATCCATGCATTTAAATGATTATGGAGTTATTTATATTCTGTTAAATATTGGTTAGTTGTTATGCTTGAGTTACATAATGGTTGAAACTAGTTTAGTGGATAAAGCAAGTTAAGATTTATTTGAGGTGATGTTAGAAATAATTTTGTTATGTATGTTAGCAATTATTTAAAGCTATGTTTTTGCCCTCTTAGATTGATAAAAAGTTGTTAGAAAATGTTCTATTAAATACTTGTTTAATCATATTATTTGTCTTATAGAATGTTTGAACCCAACTTAGTGATAAAGAAAGTAAGAGTAGTTGATAATGAAATCTTTTTGACAAGCATATGAGAAATTTATCAGAGTTACTTTCTTGCGTAAGAAGTTAATAAAACTTATGGCAAAATATTATGGTTAAGTTGTGAGTCATTTGAGCAAGTAGAGTAAATTGAGTTGTTGACGTTATGCTTGGTAAGGATGACATGGGTCATTTTTATCATTATATGATGCATGTGTTATTTTGCATTTCATGGCATGCTATGACACCGGTCATTTTTTTAGTTAAACCTGAATATAACTCAACTTGAATATACCGCTGAATGGGTCATGGTGCCGCTGAATCGAGTTTCTTTCCAGTGCAACCACATTTGCCTTTGTGGGAAGGCCTTGATTCAGTCCATTGACACGGCCTCTGGTCGGTGCCTCCATCTAGGGAAGGTTATGTCGTGCTTGCCTTGGCCCGGTGAGCAGACATAATCTTGTGTGCTCGTTGATGAGATTATGGTACCGAGTCCCCGAGTAGGAGTGCTTTGACCACGACGGTGGTCGGGGTGTCTTTGGTAGACACGGGGCCACCCAGGACCAGCCTATTGGGGGATTTCGGTCGGAGTGGCCGGGAGAGTGCTGTGGCAATGGAGGGGTTTTGTCGGAATGCTATTGGTCCACCCGAATGGGAGTGCAAGGCCATGGGTTCCGTGGTGTGGGTACAGTGTGCTACCTCTGCAGAGTGTGTAATCTATCGATAGCCAAGTCCACGGTTACGGACACCTCGTAGTAGGTCCCACCATGAGTCAACGTTTAATAAAAATTGCATGCTAAGTGATGAACTTTGCATTGTTGATGGATGGCAGAAAGGCCATCGAGGCATTTGGGACCAAATGATGGTCGTGGTTGTGATCGCCGTAAGGATCATGAGTTGTTCTTGAGAAACACCACTTTGGTGGTGTGTTTGTGATCTGACCACTTTGGTGGTGTGTTTGTGATCCAGAGATGATCATGGTTGGTAAGCTGTCCCAGGGACGTTCGAGCATGAGCACAACATGTTGCTATATAGTGTTGCACTTTTAATAATTAAATATCATGATATTTTTTGTCATTATGATGATGCCTATTGTGAGCTTGCAAGTACATTCAATGTACTGACTTGGCGTGTCATGCCAGATTTCAGGAAAGTATCATTGGAGGAGAGCGCTGTCCGAGTCTAGATCGTGTCCACATCGGTGTCCTTGTGATATGGAGCTTCCGCCACGACATTATTCCGCTGCCACGTAGTTGTTCGGATCGAGTCCCATTTATGTTCACTAAGTAATGTACATATTGTTCAGCCGCACCGAGTGTGCCGCTTGGCCTCGACAGCTGTTGTAATGTAACTCTGTTCCGCTAGCATCAATAAAGCGGTTGTTATTCTGTACCAAGATGTTGTGCGTTGCCAGAAGACATGGTCTCTGGGCTGGCAATATATGGTAAACCGGTCGCTTTGAGCCGGGGTGCCACACGCGTCCCTTGAGCAGCAGGTGGAGGCGCGCGAGGCCGCTCTTGCATCGCTGAGGGGGACGCCCGCGGAGGAAGAGGTGGTCCGGCAGCGCGAGGAGACGCTGTCCCTAGAAGCCGTGGAGCGCAGCCTCGAGCTCGAGCGACTGGAGATGAGGGAGCTACAAGTCGCTCAAGCAGAAGATGTCATCGGGGCTCGTGAAGCCGGAGTCGAGGAGGAGATCAATCACCGGGTGGCCGAGGTTCACGCGGATCTGGAGGGCAGGTACGACTTGAAGCTGAAGCTAGCCGGTCTGGAGGGTGCAGGCAGGGCCGCCACCCTCAGGCCCAGGTTGGACGAGTCCAAGAGGCGTGCGGAGGCCACAGCCCCCGCCCTGGTTATGGCGCAGGCGGACTTGGCCTCCGCCCACGCCGAGCTACTTTCCCTCCGAAAATGAGTAGACGACGCCAAGGCCGTCGCACGGCAAAACAGGGAGGAAGTGCTCAAACGCCGAACGTTGGAGCGCGAGCATGCTCATATGCTTCAAGACCTTCAGAACAAGGCCAACACCGCCCTGGGTTACATCTGCGACGAGAACACCCCGGCCCCTCACTCGAATGACTATGCCAGCCACCTGACCTACTTCACCAAGGTGGTGACGCGCCTGGAGGCTCAATCTGCCAAAGCTCGACAGCTTGTGGAGGAGATGGGTCATGGCCTGCTTCAACGCGCCTTCTCCCGTGTCTTCAGCCACCTTGTAAATGTCGATCCCAACTTCGACTTCAATGCCGCCATTGCCCCGTACCCATGAAGGTGATGTGGTCAACAACGGCGATGGGGGCGTCATCGTCGGCGGCGACGATACCGACGAAGATGATGACGACGCGAGTGACGCGTCCGTGGGTGATGTTGCGAGTGATATCTCTGGTTGATCCCATGTTCTCCTATTGTTTCATCCTGCACGCAAAACTCGGGCATGGCCCTTGGAAGACTTGTAACAGCATTTCGAGAGGGGGAGCTCCTCGTGTAAGCAAATTGCAGTTTTACTTTCCTATGCAATGTGGGTATGCGTCCTCATGAGTTCATGAAGCTGGGGGTGAGCTCCTCGATGTGATTTACCTTAGTCGGCGCCAGCTTAGGGCTGGGTCATGAGGCGACGAGTTCCTGAGAATCCTGTGGAGCTTATCGTCCCGTTTGAGGGGGGGCCATAAGAGGTGAGCACCAGGAGCAGTGCTAGCGCGTGCTTGACGAGTGTGCGCTTTGCGCGGTCCGGCTCGCGAGGAGCGTCGCGAGGGAAAGGCGATGGACATGAGTCCCAAACCAAACAATATCCAGAAGGCAAGAAACGGCTCGAACGAGAAAAGGCACCCCCGTGCGCATCGGTAAAAATTCAGCTTCAACTTAAGTCCAGATCCAGAAAGCAAAGCCACAGAAAGAGAGATCCAAAGCAAAAGGCCGCGTCCGACACCTAGTCTAGTCTTCGGCTCTTCAAGTCTTCTCACCAGTGTGGAGCTAAGTGCTGCCACTAGGCGTGGGAGGGAGCCCCAGGGCCTGAGGCCGGTGCTCCTGAGACCCCGGGGTGTGTACAGCTCCAACTCATTATTATGTGAGAGTGTCACGGGCGGCGAGCTTAACAGGCGTTGGGCCTTCTTCACAGGTACCGGCCTTGCTTCATATCGCTAGATGAGGGCCCCCCCTTGCGCCACCCTCGACCTCCGTTGAGCCGATCGGTCACCAGGATGACACATAAGAGGGAAAGGGGACGCCAGCGGTTCCCTCGGCGACCACGGGTCCTCTGTCGGGGGAAGGGTTGACGAAGCCACCCCGGCAGAGGGCCTACCTCCGGGTGCCACCTGGTTTCGCGTGCCCTGGGGAGGGGCCTGGCTCCCGACCCCTCTCCTGCAGCCCCCAACGCGGTCCTCCCATTGCCAGGGGGCTGTCGAGCTGGGGCCGCCATCCGCCGCGGTGACCTGCTCCTCCTGCGACTCATGGTTAGCGTAAGATTGCTCCTGAGGGATTAGGGGTACCCTGTAGTGGTCGTCGCACACGTGGTCATGGTGGTTCCCCGGCAGCTCCTGGAAGGCTTCGGCTCCTAGCTCCCAATCTTCTCCAATGAATGAGGTCGGGCCGTCCTCCGGTGTGTACTCCTGGTCTGTCATGTGGGGCACGTAGGCTTCCGGGGCTATAACCCCGAATACCTCGCCGTGGTGCCCCACATTCCATGTCGCTCGGCCCATTGTGGCGTCCTGGGGGTGATAGTGTGGCATCCCACTCGGGCCATGAAAGGTGACGCTTGTGCCCATGCTTGTTGTGGGTGGTACGGGGGCGGTAGAGCCCCCGGCGTCGCCGGTCGTGCCGGCGTTGACAAAGCCCCCTGGCACACTCGACAGTGCGTGATGGCAGCGTGGCCCTCCGAAGATCCCCGTAGCGGCCTGAGCAGGAAGCTGATGGCAGAAGGGCGGGGCTCCCGAGGCCACCGCGTCCAGCAGCTCGGCGACGTGCTCCAGCAGCGTGTCCCGGCTGCTTTCCATTAGCCGGCACCGCAGCAGCTCCCTTGCCACGGTGAGTGTTGCCCGCGTGTTTGCTTGCTCCCGTCGTGAGTGTGGTGCCGTCGCTGCGGCGTGGCTTGCTGCTCTGGCAGCGGCTCGTACTTGCCGTGGAGTGAGGGTAGCCGACGCCCCGCCGCGTCGCCGGCGCCCCGCAGGATTGGGTGGCGCTCGGGCCGCCTGGAGCACGGGGTTGAGGTCTTCATAGGCGGGCGGCGCCGACCGGGCTGGCTAGGCTTCCCAGCGGTCGGGGTCAGCTCTTGGGTCATCGGACATCGCGGCCGCGGTGCATCTGCAAGTCGATTATCGGAGAAGAAGCTCCGGCGCACCCCTACCTGGTGCGCCAAATGTCGGATGAGGGGTTTCGGCATACCCTTAAGGTTCGAACACTGGGGTGCGCGCGAAGTCTTTCCCTCCTACCGATATACGCCCTAGCTCACTAAGATCTCGTGGACGAACTCGACGAACTCCCAACACAGAAAGACACTGGATTTATACTGGTCCAGGCCACCGTTATGGTGTAACACCCTACTCCAGTGTGGTGGTGGTGGATTGCCTCTTGGGCTGATGATGAACAATACAAGGGGAAGAACTGCCTCCTGAGGTTGAGGTGTTCTTGTGCGTGGCTAACCTGTATGGGTGAGAAAGTGATCTAAGATGTCGTATCCTCGCCCCCCTTTTCTATGGTGGTGGCTAGCCCAACTTATAGAAGCCCTGGTCCTCTTCCCAAATATTGAGCGGGAAGGGAGCCAACAACAGCGGGCTAATTTGAAGGGGGACAGTTGGTACAAGCTATCCCCACAAAAGCTGGTCTGCGCCTTGCTACCTCTTGAGCACTGCGTTGGTTTTCCCCGAAGAGGAAGGGATGATGCAGCAAAGTAGCGTAAGTATTTCCCTGAAGAGGAGGCTACGCGTGAGTCCCTCGTACCTGCACAAAACAAATAAATCCTCGCAACCAACGCAAATAGGGGTTGTCAATCCCTATAAGGCCACTTACGAGAGTGAGATCTGATAGATATGATAAAGATAATATTTTTGGTATTTTTATGATAAAGATGCAAAGTAAAATAAAGGCAAAGTAAATAGCAAAGGAAATAACTAAGTAGTAGGAGATTAATATGATAAAGATAGACCCGGGGGCCATAGGTTTCACTAGTGGCTTCTCTCGAGAGCATAAGTATTCTGCGGTGGGTGAACAAATTACTGTTGAGCAATTGACGGAATTGAGCATAGTTATGAGAATATCTAGGTATGATCATGTATATAGGCATCACGTCCGAGACAAGTAGACCGACTCCTGCCTGCATCTACTACTATTACTCCACTCATCGACCTCTGTCCAGCATGCATCTAGAGTATTAAGTTAAAAACAAAGTAACGCCTTAAGCAAGATGACATGATGTAGAGGGATAGACTCATGCAATATGAAGAAAACCCCATCTTGTTATCCTCGATGGCAACAATACAATATGTGCCTTGCTGCCCCTACTGTCACTGGGAAAGGACACCGCAAGATTGAACCCAAAGCTAAGCACTTCTCCCATTGCAAGAAAGATCAATCTAGTAGGCCAAACCAAAATGATAATTCGAAGAGACTTGAAAAGATAACCAGTCATACATAAAATAATTCAGAGAAGATTCAAATATTATTCATAGATAGACTTGATCATAAGCCCACGATTCATCGATCTCAACAAACACACCGCAAAAAAAAGATTACATCGAATAGTTCTCCACAAGAGAGGGGAGAACATTGTATTGAGATCCAAAAAGAAAGAAGAAGCCATCTAGCTAATAACTATGGACCCGTAGGTCTGAGGTAAACTACTCACACTTCATCGGAGAGGCTATGGTGTTGATGTAGAAGCCCTCCGTGATCGATGCCCCCTCCGGTGGAGCTCCGGAACAGGCCCCAAGATGGGATCTCGTGGATACAGAAAGTTACAACGATGGAATTAGGGTTTTGGCTCCGTATCTGATCGTTTGGGGGTATGTAGGTATATATAGGAGGAAGGAGTACGTCGGTGGAGCAACAAGGGGCCCACGAGGGTGGAGGGCGTGCCTGGTGGGGGTGGGCATGCCCTCCTACCTCGTGGCCTCCTCTTTCTTTTCTTGACGTAGGGTCCAAGTCTCCCGGATCATAATCTTCCTAAAAATCACGTTCCCGAAGGTTTCATTCCGTTTGGACTCCGTTTGATATTCCTTTTCTTCGAAACCCTAAAATAGGCAAAAAAAACAGCAATTCTGGGCTGGGCCTCCGGTTAATAGGTTAGTCCAAAAATAATATAAAAGTGGATAATAAAGCCAAATAATGTCCAAAACAGGAGATAATATAGCATGGACCAATCAAAAATTATAGATACGTTGGAGACGTATCACGCCTGCGAAAGGCTCTGGTGGTGACGCCGTCTTGGGCTCCACGATGACCTCTGTCTTGTCATCCTTCTGGTCTTGGTCTTGTTGCACCAAAATGGCAACCTTTGCCTGATGCCTCAGTACTCCTCATATGCGCTAGTTTCCTTAGCACCAAAGAGGAAACAAGGACGTTGCGCGTGCTGGTGCCCGCCTGGTGTCGATCATCATGGCTCACGTCACGAGAGCCTTATGAGGTTCACCTCGCCTTGATATCTCCGCTCCTTGTGGGCCTGCCTGACTAGGCCGCTACAGAGGAGGTCTCGTGTCGTGCTCCTCGTGAGGCTTGGCCCCTCGTGAGGGTCTTGGGTGCCTTGTTGATGAAGATGGGTCGTACGGCCTACTGGCTTAGCCACGCAGCGGGCCGCAGGCAGGCAAGTCTGGGGACCCCCGTTCCCAGAACGCCGACAACTCTAGCAACCCATCATCTACTTATTACTTCCCAATGCCTTCCCCTAGGCCCAAATAATGGTGAAGTGTCATGTAGTCAACATTCACATGACACCACTAGAGGAGAGACAACATAAATCTCATCAAAATATCGAACGAATACCAAATTCACATGACTACTTATAGCAAGACTTCTCCCATGTCCTCAGGAACAAACGTAACTACTCACAAATCATATTCATGTTCATAATCAGAGGGGTATTAATATGCATAAAGCATCTGAACATATGATCTTCCACCAAATAAACCAACTAACATCAACTACAAGGAGTAATCAACACTACTAGCAACCCACAGGTACCAATATGAGGTTTTGAGACAAAGATTGGATACACGAGATGAACTAGGGTTTAAGAGGAGATGGTGCTGGCGAAGGTGTTGATGGAGATTGACCCCCTCCCGATGAGAGGATCAATGGTGATGACGAAGGTGATGATTTCCCCCTCCCGGAGGGATGTTTCCCCGGCAGAACAGCTCCACCAGAGCCCTAGATTGGTTCTGCCAAGGTTCCGCCTTGAGACGGTGGTGTTTCTTCCCGAAAGCTTCCTTCTAATTTTGTCCGGGGCAAAAGACTTCATATAGCAAAAGATGGGCACCGGAGGCCTGCCAGGGGGCCCACGAGACAGGGGGCACGCCTAGGGGGGTAGGGCGCGCCCCCACCCTCGTGGATGGTGGGTGGCCCCCCTCTGGTGCTTTCTTCGCCCAATTTTTTTATATATTCCAAAACTGACTTCCGTGGAATTTCAGGACTTTTGGAGTTGTGCAGAATATGTCTATAATATTTGCTCTTTTTCCAACCCAGAATTCCAGCTGCTGGCATTCTCCCTCTTCGTGTAAACCTTGTAAAATAAGAGAGAATAGGCATAAGTATTATGACATAATGTGTAATAACATCCCATAATGCAATAGATATCGATATAAAAGCATGATGCAAAATGGACATATCAACTCCCCCAAGCTTAGACCTTGCTTGTCCTCAAGAGAAAGCCGATATCGAATAATATGTCCACATGTTTAGAGATAGAGGTATCGATAAATAAAATATGGACATGAGGGCATCATGATCATTCTTAGAACAGCAACATATATATGATTTCTTATGCTAAAGTAACAATCTATTCACAATGTAAAGTATGAATCAGAAACTTCATTGAAAACTAACAAAATATAATCTCAGTCATTGAAGCAACTGCAATTTATCATAACATCGGAAAGAGTCAATAGAAGAGCTTTTCAGCAAGTCCACATACTCAACTATCATTTATTCTTTCACAATTGCTAACACTCACGCAATACTTGTGAGTACGAAGCTTTAATCGGACACAGAGAAAGATAGGGGCTTATAGTTTTGCCTCCCAACCTTTTACCTCCAGGGTAATGTCAACAATAATAGTTTATGAAAACTCACATCCAATTAGCTCTATATATGAGGATCTTTCCAACACACTGTGCTTGCCAAAGGATAAAATGTAAAAATGAAAGGTGAAGATCACCATGACTCTTGTATAAAGTATAGGACAAAAATAAAAGATAGGCCCTTCGCAGAGGGAAGCAGAGGTTGTCATGTGTTTTTATGGTTTGATGCATGAAATATTAATGCAAAAGAATGTCACTTTATATTGCCACTTGTGTTATGGACCTTTATTATGCAGTCCGTCGCTTTTATTTCTTCCACATCACAAGATCGTATAAAGCTTATTTTCTCCACAACAATAGATCATACAAATTAAGAGAGCAATTTTTATTGCTTGCAACAATGACAACTTACTTGAAGGATCTTACTCAATCCATAGGTAGATATGGTGGACTCTCATGGAAAAACTGGGTTTAAGGATATTTGGAAGCACAAGTAGTGTAAGTGCATCTAGTGCCACCCCTAGTTGGTTTTGGAGTATTGACGACCAACCTGGTTGAGGGACTAATGTGTTTGTGAGAATTACAGGATAACACAGGTAGTAGTCCCTCATTGATTCGGTTTATCTACCGGAGATGACCCCTAAAAATGTATGAAGACATTGAATACAATGGTGGTATGTGAAGATATTCACATTGAAGACTATGACAAGAGAAGACATTGCGTGAAGACTATGGGGCACGAAGACTTAGTTGTTTTGTTGTCTCCTTTTCTTCTTTGTTGAGTCATAGGAACCACCGTACTATTAAGTGGGGTCCAAGTGAACAAAGTCAGAGTGACTGAAGTGATGCTCAACCAAAATCATATGTCTTCGAGCGAAGACAATGAGAGCCAATCTTATCCAGAGCTGGATGAGTCAGCTTTGCTTGTAGCCCAAGTAAAGTTTCCGCGTGTGTTTGAAATCTGACCATTGGAACACGTGTCAGTTCCTTAGTGACCCAGTGTCATTTCGGACAAATCAGGTCGGGTTGCCTAGTGGCTATAAATAGCCCACCCCCTACAACCATAAATGGTTGGCTGCTCAGAGTTAGTGTATGGCTTTTGTCGTTTGAGAGCAACCCACCTCGAAGCCTTTGAGAGAGAATTCCTTGCGAGGATAAAGCCCTAACCACCCAGAGCCAAAGAATGTTAGGCATCACTGAAGTCTTCCTGTCTGTGTGATCTGAAGACTTATTACACTTGAGGACTGTGAATCCTCCAGCCGGTTAGGCGTCGCGTTCTGAGCATCCAAGAGTCGTTGCAGATCGCCGGTGAACGAAGTTTTTGAAGGTTTGAGAGTCTACCTTGAAGACTTGCCAGAGTGATTGGGCGAGGACTGGGTGTCCTTATCTTAAGGGGGATAAGGTGAAGACGCGGTCTTCTGAGTTGAATCTCAGCCTCCCTAACCAGACGTACAGTTGTCACAGCAACTAGAACTGGTCCAACAAATCATTGTCTTCAACGAGTCACTCGTTTCGTCCTTCCCATTCCTTTACTTACTGTTGGCCCTAGTGAAGTCATTGTATGATTGCATTATCTTTTGTCTTCACTAAGTAACTCATTGTTCTGATTGGCTTCACACTATCTTCCTACCTGATCTATACTGCCTAGCTGCTATTAGTCATTGTGCTTTCACTTCATTGAATACTTGACTATGGCTTGCTTAGTGTAGTCTACCTTCCGCTGCATGGTAATAGGTTTATTTCTATCGTTTGTCTTTGAAACTTCCATGTTTTGAAGACTTTCATAAA